>NC_060213.1:8587500-8902500 GCF_021130785.1 Homalodisca vitripennis
TCAGTTTACTGCTATGGTCCAATATGCAACGCCCTCTGTCGCAACTAAATAAACAGGTGTATAGATCCAGTTTAAATAATTTTCATGACAAAAATTCTCGTATAATAACTTTATTTTTACTAAACAAAACTATGTTAACCTTTTACATATATACTAATGTTACAAAGTAATAATAACAATTGGTTTTACCATATATACAAGAAACAGTGATGTTTTATAACTTAGCAGTACTTATTATTTCTTTCCTATTGACAAAATACTGAAACACTACGTTATTACAATTCATAATTTTTTCCTTTTTCCTGTAATCCAAGAAACCTAGAGTACGTACGTACCCTTTTTAACAGTATATTCTGCTTAAGTACCCCCACCTATTACACGTTCTTTAATAATGCGCTGTAGCAGGCCGTCTTTATTTAGTTTCATTCTGTTTTTCCTGCAGATTGTTTTTCTGTTGGGCATCAGATATTTTTTAAATCTTTTGCTTACAACTTTTACCAAAGAAGTATATAATAACTGTAGATTATAAGAACTTCCTGGTTATGTACAACAGACTACTATAACATGATCATTTAGGAAGTGGCAATAGCTAAATGATCTAAGGCGATGGACTCTGGTAGATTTTTAGATAGCGCACATTCAAATCTTGCCGCAAGTTTTGTTTTAATCAATAATATCCATTCAGCTACAATTTCATTATAAATACAGTTTCATAAATTGTACAATAATACAGCATATTCTTCTTTAAGTATTACTTGTTCCTTAATACTTCCTTATACATGAATATGTAAGGATGCCTTAATACAGTGCTACAAATCCCCTAATATACAATGTAAGGCAAATTTAAACTTAAAATTTGACAATTTTAGCACAAAACTTTAATACGAGTTACATACATTTTAAATTAAAAATTCAATTACTAATTTCCCTTTGAACTTGCCTTTTTTATTCAAAGTCAATTAGACGGAAGCGTTTTAGTAAAAAAGCGTGGCTAAATAAACAGATGAACCGCAAAAAATCCGGTAATTGTTTCTTCAACTGAAGCTCTATTATTAACTTGTAACAAATCTATTTAATATAAAATGGATTTTTGAGAAGTAATATTACATGATAGTAAGGAGTTTTGCATGTTATACAATATTATCATTTAATATGTAAATATTGTACAAAATATAAAAAATAAAATATCTAAATCTAGTATCTTTTGATACAATATAGTTCATTTTGGAGGTTATCAAATTGTAACTGGCTGACATTTGACGATGTCGTATCACTTGTGGGGGGCTGGAACAATCTATTTATACCTGTCTGTTTGATTGGATCCTCTTTTTGACCTATTTTTTTGGGTCTCGAAGTTTAGCTGACCTATAGACACGAAGCTGAACATGAAGCTTCATTTATATATGAGGAACAATGAGTATTATGATGCTTTATTTAACCAAATAGCATTTAAATGACCGTTAGTGAATATCCTTTCAATGGTACTACATGTATCCATTATCGCAACGAAAAGATAGTGGTATAAATATACTTTTAAAGGAATTGATTATTTTGAGATATAAACATTAAATTTTATTCACGGGTAAAACATTGTGGAAGGTTTATTTTTAAAATCGGTAGAATTATACGAGGGTAATGCACGCTTGCACTGTAGTATCCTCTGTAGTTCACTATGCTTTTTGTTATTACAACACTCTATTATTATTATTATCTAAAGAAATATTTATTCTGTTGACTTAACATTTTGTACGAAACTGTACAAATGAATGATAATTGTACGTAGATAATTCATATTTTTATACTTTTAATGCATTTCCCATCCATTGAGTTTGTCTCAGAATAATAAAGTCTTTGATTCGTAGGGTTGATGCGGTTTGATACTTTATGCCTGTCAAAGCGGATATAAAACATGTTTATTATTGTCGGGTTTTACATTTTTCAACAAGACCGCTAGAAAATGAAATTAGCTCTACATTGTAAACTTTTCCCTCACTTCCATCAATGCTTGGTATGCCATATTTAACGTAGCGTAATCCTAACATGTTATATTTACAGCATACTTATGCTAGATTTCAATAAATAATATAATTTTACTATTTAATTCAAGTTCAGTCCCCTAAATTGTTGTATTGTTTATTTATGAGTGTTTCATTAATTAAAAATGTTGACAAATAACAATATGCCACAATGAATTCAGTTGTTTTATACAATTGTTTATTTAAAATGTTACCATATTTAATTCAAGTATAAATCTGAAATATTAATATTAAAATGAGCCATAGTGACATCATTATAACAAGTGTTACCAAAAAACCTTTCAGAAGTGATACAATTTTTGTAATGATTGTACTAATTATACACTAACGTCACGATACTTCAGAGTTTATGAGGGAATTATGAGTTGCATGTTTACAGAATTTTCAAACTTATTTAACTTTCCTTAAAAGCTTGTGTATTATTATAAAATGTGTTTAAAATTACTGTTTAAAACGCGGAAGTTGTAATTATCAAAAATTTAAAAATTATACGACACTATCTTGAATTATGTGTTCAAAACAATTAAACAAAATAGATTGTGATAATAACGTGTATGTATCTGCAAATAAATAAAACATTGCAATGTGTATTGTGCAATTGTCCAAAACAGTTTTTTGTTGAGCTGGAGAGAACGTAGACATGCTTTTGCTTATATAAGTAAACCCATGTCAAAGGTATTCCAGAAGGAAGAGCCCTTGTAAAAGAACAGCGTTTACTTGGAAAAATCTCATTTCCTGTGTCAAACAAGCTTGCTCAAATGCTTTTATTTCCTTACGAAATTACTTTCCGCCTTATAATTAAAAACGAGAACCTAAATATTCCCATAGCAATATTTATTACTATGGAAATTATAATTTGTATTTACTGCTATATGTATGTATTTTGTATAAATATTTAGAATTATTATAGATGTTATAACGTAATAATAAATGTAGAAGTTTAATAAACCTTCCGTATTTGCATATTGATTGTTTAACTCTAAATTAAAACTCTAACTTAAAATTGTTGGAAATATCAATAATGCGAGGTAAATTACTTCTTTGCAAGAAACGAAATACGTGTAAATAAAAACAAACCATTCACGTAAGATAAACAACTTTGGTGATTAATCTGAAACAAAATTATAAACTATCACACAAAATTATGTGCCGAAATGAAAAATAATAAAAATAATATTAAAATTAACAATAATTTAAATCACTCCTTCAAACATAATCGCCAAAGCAAGACTTCAACTAAGACATATACCCAAAGAGAACCTCCAAAGTATTTAAAGGTTTTGAGAAGATGACTTTTACATATTGTAGTTTAGAGAGTGAATTATATAGAATATGATTTTAACGATTGATTAAGTTTGAACTATTTGATAAAATTTTGAACCAAACAAACATCATTACGCTATAGTTTTAGATTAAAAACTTACATAATAAAAAATAACTAAACAGGTTATTTAAAGATTAAATTTTTCAAAATAAGTGTTAAAACTGTCAAAGCATATGTATTATCTGATACTCCTAACAAATTATATTAAATATAACCATTCTGCCAGGTTATTGCAAAATCTAAATCCCTGTGAAATTAAAATAAAACTAAAGGAAATGTCTAAGAATTTTCAATATAATTAAATTAAATTTCTAGTAAAGTAACAAGGTAGGAGGACGCCATACCCGTTTTTACAAAATAAGCTTGACTAAGGTTGCATAGAAATCTCAAGTATATTGTTCTATCTAGCTACGTGTAATATGATTTTACTCAATTTGGTCACAATATACCTTTTCTTATATTTTCTCCTTGCTGTTATGGTTACGTACAAAACCGAGAGGAAAATATTCTGTAAATTTTACATAATTTCCACACTTTCAATAAATTTTAATAGGTCTGGCATGGCGATGTAAAACCTAGACACTTCAATAAATCATCAAATCAAGATATTTAGTACGTAGAGAAGTTTTTACAATTTTGAATATTGTTTAACTAAATAGTATGCCTGTACTTGTTAACTGTACGCAATACATGACCAGTATAAAATGACTAAGTAAGGATTGTCCTGAGCTAAACAATCCTCTATTGCATTCTTTATTGGACTACTAATAACTGAAAATAGTTTAAATGGGACTTAAACGTAATTTATGTGACAATATATGTTGCTAAATCACACGGCACTTGTGATAACAAATAACTTACTGCACTGTGTACACATGAGTTGCATGAGGTACTTAAACTAAGTAAGGGCTGGAAATTATCGCACCTGTGACGCAGTGTTATCTGCCACACTGCATGATTGATGTGGGATGTTGTTCTCTACCCTCATCGGTAAGCTTCAAGATTGCCGCCGGCTCTTAGGCGATTAGACCGATATGATAATAATAATAATAATAATAATTTCTTTATTGCCGTAATAACAATTTTTTACAACATTGCATGGCACGCGTCAAGTCATGTAGATATTTAAATAAAATAATATTGTAGTGTTTACAAAGTTATATGTAAAACTAAGCAAATAAAAGAAAGCACTTAAAATTTTAATTCTCAAATAAAACAAAACTCAAATAGAGAGAACATTATGGCTTATCATGTAGGCCTAAAGCCTGGCACCCCCCACTCAACGGTTGTACCAACTAACCTCCCCGGTCCACGAACTCGCCGACGGAGTAAAAGGCCCCTTGCACCAATGTTGAAACACTTAGGAAACATTGTATAACACTTTTACTTACTATGACATATTTTCAATTTGAAAAATAAATATTGTTATTAATATGCCATATTAATTCTTTTATATTCTCTAAGCGATGTTTACATTCATTCATATCAAATACTGAACCTTACACTGGGTTAGGACATAAGACCAATTAAAACCTCACTAAATTCAGCTCTTTAGGCACGAGACTTAAACAAGCAAATCTAGAAAAAAATACTGTACCTACAGATAGCTTACGTAGTCTTCAGGAAATATTGTTAAGCATGTTTAAAATAAGATTTCTATCCTTAAGAGTTTTGATCTAACTATCGCATTTTATTATTGGATAAAATACTCCAAAAGAGGGAATTATGTACGCTTTTATTATTCAAAATATTTCCTATAAACTATTATTTAATACCTGTATATATCCCAAATAGATTGACGTATAAAATTTTAATTCCCGTATCTGCAAAGCCCTCATCTATACTACTAAATAAAATGTTATGTTGTTAGTGTCCCTCAGTGCGGACCCATTACACTGAAATTTAACATGTGCATCTATAGGATAACATAGAGGCCTATTCCTACCCTAAAACTCGCTCTGGGTTAAGCCCCACTGTTTTTTTAACCCTCTTAAAATTCCATTTTGTATTATATTATTGCCCTTGGATAATTTACCTTGTCGTAAATGAGTTTATGATCACCTGAAAAAAATGTTAAGTATAATAATTTCACAAATATCAACAAGTTATAGTAATTTGCTTTTTATTCAAATCTATGAAAAAAAATACTTTGTACTCATAGTATAAATTATGAATAAAAATTATCTAATTTGTCAGTCATGCTTTACGAATAAGATATTGCGTGCTAAACATTTTTGTATGGATTTTATTTTAAGAACTACTTAAACATTTCATAATCTATTTCATTAAAAATGTTTTGGTAGAAAAGTTAAGAACTACGACGTAGGTTTTTCTTTATACTTAAAATTTCTACTGACTTGTTTAAAATAGTGATTAGAATTTGTACTAAAACTGATGGCACTACTAAAATATAAACAACGCAACCAAAATACTAATATATTATTTTATAGATTGTGGAGGCAATGCAAATGAACAGTATATACATATGAATACTTGAACACATTAAAATACAGGAACAATTACATGTTTTCTTGAAAGTGGCAGAAAGACAAGCAACAAATCAGCGTCATAAATAGAATTCAATCCAGATGCGAAGCCCACGAAATTTCGCATGAAACCTAGGATAACTGCTTGTATTTTAGAAGAGTATTACAAAGATATCAATTTATATTCAAATGGTAATACCCAAATCGATATATGTTGTGGCCATGTGGTTTGGTCCTATATCACTCTAAAGCAGAAAGCAAAACATACGTAACTACATATCATGTCTCCTATAATAACTTTATATTTCAACCAACTGATCAAGTCTATAATTTCATTTAAGAACAGATTTTATTCCAATGTAAAAGAATAACACAAGATTGATTGCCACAATAGCGTCCAATATAGATGTTTAATTAGAGATGAATTCCTAAGAATATATTTTAATGAATCGTAGTCTAAGGTTTGTTCTAAAAAAATAGGATTTACATCGATAAATAAAATTATGATAAATTCAAAAGGCAGAAACTCCTTGATCATGAATACAGCTCTAGGCTAAACTCACTAAGTGATCAAATTAGAATATGTATTGTATTTTTCTTCAACCATAAAATTAAAAAAAAAATATTTCATGCAAGAAATCTAAAGTCAAGTTTCGTCAAGGTTTTAAATTATTTGACAATGCATTCGTTTTTACAGAGGTACAGCGTGGTTTATTCGAGATACACTACACCATTATATATATATATATATATATATATATATATATATATATATATATATATATATATATATATCATTTATTAGACTTCTTTATATAAAGTTTCCTTTAATATTTCGGCTTTGCCGTTTTCAAAAAGGTATAATAATGTATAATAAAAAATAACAACACAGCTAGAAAATTTACAAAAGTAAATAAATAAAAATTGACATAAAGAAATAAACAGGAATTTTTGAACATGTGATTAACACCAAAGAGAAAAAAATAATACCATGAACAGAGAAAGAATTTAGAAACAATAATTTAGAAAAATAATATATAATAAAAACTATTTATCATTTCATCTTTATTCAGACCAAAGGGTACTTTTGATTTTAATATTAACTGATGTGCCTGTTCTAAATTTTCTAAGTCAATTTTGTTTCCATCTTCGGGTACTTTTCAAATACCTTTCTGTGAATAACATTGTTCAAAATTTTGTTGGTGGCCTAATGCGTGTTGGGAACCCAATTTTTCATCCTGTTTTTTACACGAACAACGATGATTATTCATTCTTATGTGCAATGGATTTGTTGTTTAATCCAACATAATCCATTGCACAATTCTTACATGTTAACTGATAAATTACATTTTTAGTTTTGCAATTAAATTCTCCTCTAATAGGGTAAGTTTTATTTGTATTACTACTGGTAAAAAAATTGGACGATTTTATAATTTTGCAAGTATTACATCGTTTGTCTTTTACAGGGTTGACACTTAAAAATTTTTCTCCTTTTCTGAATTTTTAATGTCAGTAGGTTTGCATTCATATATATATTGAATTGAATTGAAATTTGAATTGAATTGCATTTATTTCCAGAAATTATACATTTCTGAGGAGCCCCGCTAAGTACAATACTTAGGTCAGCGGGAACCTATATAACTATATAATAAAACTGTGGAACCAATTCAGAGGCTATTCCTCTGATACCAGCAGCTTCTAAATTTGTTTAAGAGAATCTCATGATCTACCATGTCAAAAGCTTTTCTGCAATCGACAAATAAGCCCGTGGTTTTTTTGTTTTGAATTTAAAGCCATTAAAAATTAGTTCAGTTACATTTATTAAAGCACTTTCTGTCGATCTGCCCTTAATAAAACCAAATTGTTTGTCACTAAAAAAATTGTGATATATTATGAAATTTGGTTAACCTTATCAACATAATTTTCTCAATTAATTTAGAAAAAACAGAAAGAAGACTAATAGGTCTTAGGGTCGTCTAGTTTATAAGAATTTGGTTTTTTTTAATAGGTACTATTGAACTTAGTTTTTAAACTTTCTGGAAAAATACCACTAGAAAAACTGTTATTAATGATGTAAACCAAAACTGGCGCAAATTTCTTTTATTATATTTTTCAACAGACAAACGTTAATTTTGTCATAGCCAGTGGATTTTTTGTTTTTTAGACTATGAACAACAGCTGTTACTTCATCCACGGTGGTAGGAGTTATAAAGAAGGAATTACGTATGACACGGGTAGGGAATGTTTCATTAGAGGGTGCTGAACCTTGTTGGATTGACTGTACTGAGATAAGATGCCTATTGATTTACTGGGCAATAGAGAGCGGCTCCGTTATCACTGTCGCATTATCAAGCTCAATCCGGTCGACGCATTTATCTTTGTTGCCTCCAGTTAAGCCATTGATTATTTTCCATTGTTGTGAAATGTCTCTTTTACAGTTTTTCTAACATATTTGAATAATAATTATTTTTTACAAAATCAATTTCAGATTTTAAGTTTGTGGAGAATTTCTTAAAATAGTTAATAAATTCTGTATCATACGGTCTTCTTTTCGAGATTTTAAAAAGTTTTTTTCGTTTTCCAATTTTTTTAAGTAGTTTTGATGTAATCCACGGACTCAGCAACTTGGCTTTCCTCAGTTTACAGTCTAAAGAAACTATCCTGTTATTATTAATTATAATATTATCTAGAATTTTATAAAACCTGTCATAACATAAATTGACATCGTTTTCAAAGTACACTTCACTCCAATCAACGTTTCTTAATTCAATCTTAACCTTATTATAGTCTATTTTATACTTAAATGCATTAACAACACTATTATCAATAGTCTCTATTGTCTGCTTACTAAATTTAAGCCCCAAAACACAGTGGTCGGTAATACCTAACTCAAATACATCACTATAGAATGTATTTATATATCTATTTCTAACAAAGATATGATCAATACTGGTTCGTGAATTATCAGTAATTCTAGTAGGTTTATTTATCAAGGAAACAAAACCATTACTATTTAAAATATCATTGTAAGAATACGTTACTGTGTTTTCCTATAGTAAGTTAATATTTATATCACCAATATAAATAACGTTATATCTTAATTCAGTGACAAGTTGAGTAAGTTCAAGCAAAAAGGAGTTCTCATGTACATTTTGTAATCTATATAAGCAGACTAATTTAAAAAAAACATATTATTTAATTTGACCTCAAGTAAAAGGGCATCGGCAGAAGTCATATTATTTGATAACAAGATTTCTTTGCAGTCTATTGATTCATCAACAAAACACACAACACCACCTGCTCTATAATTGTTATTGCAATTAGCATAAGTACTGTAACCAGGTAGTGCATAAAGATGTAATTCATCACTACTAATCCAAATCTCACTTAGCACAATAAAGTGTATTTTTTGTTTGATACTACTTAATTCAACAACAAATGCATTAAAATTCTTCCTCAAACTCCTGATATTAGTATAAATTAAGTTATATTTATTCAATGTACTTCCATAATCAAAAAATACTTGTAATTCAGTACCTTCGCTATTCATGTGTTCATTCATTTTTAAAGCTTAACTCATGTGAAAATAACCATTTATAGTAATAAATAAGTAACATAGAAATAAATAACAAATAACAATATACAAATAATGAATTAGAATAAAAAACCCAGTATAAATTAGCAACAATCAACAGATAACTATGAATGAAACAATCAACAATAACAATAACTAACGACAACAATAGAGCTCTGAATAACAACAACAACAAAACTTAATAATAATAAAATAATTGTATAATAAATACTGTGACTTACATGTTTATTTAAGCTTGTTTAGTTCATCGTACGAGTCCACCTTGATATAGCGGTCCCCCTGACATTTCCTGACAAAAAACTTCCCCTCCTTACACCAAGCGTATTGGTACCCTATTTCTCTGCACTTAACTTTCAACTTAGAGAGAAAAATTTTGTTATCAGGAGTCAGGTGCTCGTTGACGTAGACGATCTTATCCGGGAAGGCGGAATTTATCTGTCGAGCAGTTAACCCTTTCTTTTCCTTATACTTGCTTAGTACTGTGTCCCGGATGAACCGCCTGGAGAACTGGACGATGAGGGGCGGTGGGCGATCCTTTCCGAAGGACGGGACTCGGTGGGCCGTCGAGATGTCGCTCTCCTGGATCTCCACTCCCAAGGCAGCACCAACGTCTCTCACCCAGGCCGACCACATCCTCCCTAGGAGTCTCAGGAATACCGTTGACTTCCACATTGTTCTTCCTAGAGTACTGCTCAAGTGCTCTAACTCTGTTCTTGAGAGAAGTTACCTCGGTATTAAGGGTGCTGTTCATAGCTGTTAGGCGCTCGTTTTCTTTCTTAACCAGTGCTAAATTCTTCTTTAATAGTTTTCATTAGATTCGTAGACTCGTCCATTTTATTAGACATGAACTTTACAGATTCAGCTAGGGTATTTATCTTCATTTCTTGTAGTTTTCATTTCTTCAATCATCTGCATTTTTAAAATCTTGGAGAGCACTGATGAGGTCGTTATTAGAAAAAATGTAGCCTTTCGACAAGGTTTTTACATCTCCAGTCTTTAAATGAACGAGTCTTTGTTCCCACGACGTCATCTTGGATGCACTTAGAATGAAAATACTTTTCACAACTTCCAGCGCACTTCACCCTCTGATCTCTTTCGACATCATGCCGGAAGAAGACAGCAGGTAAAGATAAATAATAACTTTAGTGATCCACTCATAGTTCAAACAGGTGTCCCGCAAGGGTCAACGACCTCTGCCACTCTTTTCTTAATATTTATAAATGACTTATTGGATATTAATTTTAAAGGAAATATAAATGCTTTTGCAGACGATATAGCTCTATTCTACACTGGAAAAGATTCTGGCCTTCTTACTAATTCAAATTAACTCTGATCTCCTACTACTAAGAAAATGGTGTTTAATAAATAAAATGCAAGTGAATGTCAGTAAAAACAAATTTTATAAATTTTGGTTTTTTTTTGGTTTTGACTTACCTTCTCCTTTAATTTTCCATTCACTAAACTGCAATTTTCAATTATGTAGCTGTCAACCTTTGAAAAAAGTGAAATCAATAAAAATATTTGGGTCTTTTGCTTGATGAAAAACTTACCTTTTGAACCGCACATTTTAGACTTGCACTCAAAATTAAGATCACAAATAAGAAAATTTTATTTTTTAAGAAATTTTTGTAATTCTAATCTTTTAAGAACCCTTTATTTTGCATTAATCAATTCAAAAACTACAGTATGCTCTACCTTGCTGGGGGGGGTACTTACAAACTTTAATAGATAAGATAAGAACAACTCAAAATTTTTTTCTTCGAATAATTCTTAAAAAATCTAAAACGAGCAAGCTCGTTCCCTTGTTTCAAGAGCTACAAATCCTACCTGTTCAACATCTCTTTATATTTAAGGTCCTGAGACTGTTTTTTGTTAGGAGCGGAAATAGAGAAAGTATTATACCAAATGACCATATTTACAATACGAGAAGCTTCGTAAATAAATCGTTTAAATTACCAAAGTCAACAGATCTATTTTCCCGTCATGTCCATTCAATACCTAGGCCCTAAATTTTTCAACCAACTTCCGCTTCACATAAAGAACTCAATCAATATGAAGTACTTTTGTAAAAAGACAGTCGCTTGCTTTATGGTCAGAAGGAATGTAAGGTGTTTCACCAACGTGCTAGAGTAGTGGTTTTCAAGCATGTTTTAAATGAATATCTCTGCTCACAGATGCTACAGCGGGCAATAAAAACTTGTAATAAGCATAATGCTAGACTCTAATTAGTTTATTTTAGATAAGTTAGTTTAGACTTAGTTTTAGATTAACCTAATCAGTTAATTAATCATAGACTGGTTGCTGATTAAGGAATTTTAATTTATATATGTTTTTGTAATTGGCCAAACTACTTGTAAAAATTGGCCAGTTTTTTTCTCAATGGTTCAAATGATTGTATTGTGGAATTTCTATATGGAAATAAATTCATTTATTCATTTATTCATTTATTCATATTTTACTACAGTTGAGATACATAATTACACTCAATTATCTTTCAGGTCCTTAACGTAGTATTTTTAATTTAAATGTGGTGAACATTAGTATATAATATACATACAACAGTGAAATTATTAATTAGGAGTGATTAAAAAATATTGTGTGATTGTACTATAAGTTAATACAATACATTATTCCATAACACTATTAAATATTTTGAACATTCTATTTGATTAAGTTTTTAGATAAACCTGAAAAAGCTGAAGAAAAGTAAATAAATTGGGTGAATAGGCCAATGGTATTGACCGTGGCGAATAGTCAAGAGACTCGGTCAACTAAGTAACTCATTAGTCTTTTCAGTTATTACTCATTCCTATCCATTTGTGTAATAATCATTAAAGATGTTGGGTTATCGGAAGAGGTAGACAAAAATTACGTACAGTCCAAACAAGTTTTCAAAAACGATTAAATTTCCGTGCACTGGGCAACAACCAACAGTCAGTCCGTGTACATACAGACGGATCGAAGTGAATTGAGATGGTATAAATGTGGTTATTACAATTTTTTACAGCTATTCAAATGTATTTATTTTTCTAGAAATTATGTATATATATATATATATATATATATATATACATTAAACTGTATAAATATTTATAAATGTTAGTTTGCTTATTTAAACGCATATGTGACAGATAAGACCAAATAAAAAATAATTGAATCGGAAAAAAGTAAGCGCTCTGTGGTGTAATGGTAGCACATTCACCCGGCAAGTGAGAGATCCGGGTTCGAATCCCGGCGGAGCGAGTACATTTTGTGATTCACTGTTTATTGAATTTATATATATATATATATATATATAATATATATATATATATATATATATAATAACACGATTCACAGAACCCGATCTCCTGCTGTAGCTTGCAAAACACCACTAATACACAGTTCTAACGTAACAGTACAGAATACCATTGTTGATCAGCTGTTATTCGTGCGTTACCAACTTAGAAATTAATAAAACAAAAAAACTGCATTTCGATGATTAGTAAACAATAATGGGAAAATGTTTGCTTCATTTATTTTTGAACATTTGATGTAAATTTTGATTTAAAAAAAAAATACAACGTAATAAAACATGATATTTTTATTTACAAACAAATTTATTTAACAGTTAATCTTGTTTTCTCAATTTATCTCATCATTAAGGAACAAACATTTTGTTTTTGTTTTATTTTAACTAAATACCGTACGGTATTTCTTTACAGCTAGTAATGTATTATACTGAATAAAATCGATTTTTTGGTACTTATTTCTGTTTTATTTTAGACTTTGATAATATCAATTTTCTCAGAATTAAATTCTCTACAGTTAATTTTTGTTGATTTTATGTATTTATTACCAATTTAACAAAGTTATTGTCATCAAACTTAAAAAAACATTGTTTCGTGCCCCAATTTTTTGCATTTAACCCTGAATCCCTCAAAAACTACTACAGTTACAGTTCTGAAACCTGTTTTATTAGCTTTATCAAGTAAAAATACATAAGAATCCACGATATTTCTTACTTAATTAACATTTCCAAAATTTCAGTATGGCTTTATTTTACTCTTTACCCAGGAATTCAGGCGAAATCTTTCGCTAGCTGTAACTGTTTTTCGGACCTATGTTTATATAACATTTTTTCATTATTTTTACTAGTACAATGTGCTGTAGAAGTGGGGGGAGAACTTCATGAATCACCCTGTATATATATGTGTATATTACAGATAAATTTCATTCATAAATGTTTATAAAAACTGTTATAATAACAGAATAAAATGAAAATTTTAGTAATAACCTGGAACAAATATAGAAGTTTTACCTGTAATATTGGCTAAATGAATATAGCAAGTTTGTTACAAATATTTATCACTAAACGACGGGCTTATGGAGATTGTACATCACAAGATAACTTGTTCCAATATTTACTTAAAAATTATGAATGGAAATCAAGATTATCTGTACTGGCAGGAAAATGGAAATTTAAAGAAGGATAAAAAGCGTTTGCTTACGGTCTGCTACACTCTTACAAAACCATTCGTCTAAGAGAAATCTCACAAAGACTCTTTCCTCGAGCAATGCTTTTATACAAGGCGAGTCATGAATATATACAAACGTACATCTTTAACAATAAACATTGTAGCATTTATTTTTGATCAGAAGTTTATATTTATGTGGAAAGAGGGACCATAACTAGTTTTGCTGTAATATAAAACAACTAGTTGTATTGAATTATCTATGTTATAGAATAAGAATTATTACATCTTGAAATAAGTAAGATGTAGTGAATTTAATTGCACAATAAATGATCATTAAAGCTTTGAAACATACTGGTCATCTTATTGGGGTTTCTACGATTGGAAAATTAATCTCGTAGACTACCATGCTATAGTTTTAACGATACGGTTGTATTGTAGGTACGGAGATGAGTTTCGACTTTTCTGTCACCCACGTATACATTCTTTCATGCCAGAAAGAGAATATATAATTATTTTTCAAAGGAAAACACCATTTGACTTATTATAACTTTTTATGGTATAAATACGTAGTTATTGTTTTTGTTTCATGATTAAAAAAGAATAGTTTTTTTATCTGTTGACGTAGTTAGATAGGACAATAGAATAAATTATACTAATTTTAATGTAGTTTAAACTATTTTCTTACGCCTTGTTAATGAGTAATAATAACATTAATAGTGGAGTTTAGTAAAGAAATGTGAATCAATATGCAGGTTACGTAAAGGGTCGTTTCTTCATTACATAATTTTCAACAGGTAAGTATAGAAACTAGTATTTTTATTTGCTTTAAAAGTTCTTCATTTGTATTCTATTTAGAATTGAATTTATAGAAGCTAATATATCGTAATATGCAAATGCATTACATGAAGTAACACTGCTACAAAAGGTTTTAGGCTTTACGCACGTGTCCTTATAACGGAGGGTAACACAAGTGGTAGGGGAGTTCCCTTCACTCTAAACTTTCTACCCTCCCACGAAACTCAAATCCAATAGCTAGAGTATCCCCTTCGAACGTTAAGCTGCTATTGAAAAGAGTAAAAACATTTTTTAAGCGTTTATATAAGTTTCGTCTAGTTTTTTTAATTATAATTGAATCTGGTGCGTGCATTTTATTTACAAAAAAGTTTCAAAATAATAATATATCTATTGCTATGAATAGTATTAAAAATACTTATAAAATATAAATAAACTAATAAAAAAGAGAAACGAACTACAACATTTTGTGTGCAGATGGAGAGTAATACAAATTGTGCATAGGATTACATTGCAAGTTTTTCCACTCATTTTCTTTAAAAAATATAATAATACTCTGTTGGAATTATCTGTTCATTAAAGAAAACGAATACTACTCTATAGATTATTTTATTCAATTAGATTTTAGAAATATTTATTGAAAAATAAAGGATGGTAAAACATTAGTAACGATATCGTTTTAATAAAAATTATTAATTAGTTATAGAGCGTAGCCTACTATATTTTAATGCGCTTTCTAAAACACACATTTAAAAACTTAAAATAGAAAGTGATGGTGAGGGGGATACAAATTCTTTTGACATTCTCAAACTTTAAAAATTTCTAATAACTAAATATTGAATTCCCTTTTACTAATCAATCAATACGGCATTGCTTAACAGAGTGGATTGGAAAACAATTAATTTCTATAGCCCATTATATTTTGTATAAAAGCAACTGTAGTACCTCTTGCAATCAATAGATTTTTTCCACTTTAAAAATGTAATTTTTATTTTACTTTGATCTCATCTACAGTTTAAACAAAGCACACATAAGAAAGACAATAATTGAGAGGCAAATTGTAAAACAAAAGAATTTTATTCTGAAAAAAGTTCTTTGCCAAGACAAAAGGTCAAGATTGTATTACAGGTCATCTATTCACAGGAGTTTCTTTGTTCTCCCTTTCAATGCACTTTCACTTCACTAAATTCCAATCAAATATCCTACAAAAATGCTGGATAGAAAGAATAGTTTGACGGAATAAAATTGCTAGAATGTTGATTTTAACTGCTTTGTATTTCTCTTCAGTCGCATTAATAATTATTTCCATTTCATTTCAAACTTCCAGTTATATTATTTATCACAAATAAATCTTTGAAAAAGAAGCAAAATGTTTTAATACAGGTTAAATTTTCTTTTCTTTTATAATATCGATTAACTATATAATTTAAATATAAGATAATTCTTAGCATATTAGTGTAAGCGTAAGCAATGCCTACCTAATTATAGTGACTTATAGTGTCCGTTTCTTTGAGAATCATATTTATGCAACGTAACATATACAAAGTTATCTATCTATATTTACAAAATAAATCCTGAGACCATTTTATGAACCGACATATTATTACAAGTTAAGATTTGACAAACTCCGTCCCGTGTAACAGGCATTCCTGAAGTTGAATATAAAACTCTTTAGTCTATATAAATTTATTCTTAATATGTCTTGAGGACTGATAAACAGACCTACAAAATTCTATATTTTGACACGTACCATTATATGCTTAATCTTGTTTCAGTTCAGTTATGATTCATAGCGTTTTCGGTGAGATTGGAAAAGTACTAAAGGCAAGTGTCCAATAAATAGATAAAATGCAAGGAACACAAGCCGAACTGTAAGAATACTTATTAATTTATTTACATGTAATGTTAATATATATGTAACAGTATGTTTTAAACTCAAACTACGCATTATGATAGAAAAGTGATACCTTATTGCTCTTCAAATCTAAATGTCTAAATCACAACAAACAATTAACAACTATATTATTATAAAGATAATAAATTTTTACATGTAGTGGGCTTTTATTACATGTAAATAAAATTATTAAAACAGTTTATATCAAATTTACAAATGAAAAAATGTCAGTTGGTTTTCCGACTGCTGACACATTTGTTTGTTTGTGCTTAATCAAATAATAACATAATTTTAAAAGTCAGTTCCATGGAAACTAAAACTAACATAAAAACACATATTTATCCACAACTACTTGATAAATACCTTCAACATTTAAAGGTTCTAATAAAATATTAAGATATTGAAATTTTCATGGTCAATCAATATTGTAAATGCATTTGCCAACTTACAATATTCAACAAATTAAATACTTTTGCGTCATTACATACATATATATATATATATATATATATATATATATATGTGTAATGGTAGCACATTCACCCGGCAAGTGAGAGATCCGGGTTCGACTCCCGGCGGAGCAAGTACTTTTTGCGATTCAATGTTTATTGAAATTAAATAAGGCTAATGCCATTTATACAATTTAATGTATATATATATATATATATATATATATATATATATATATATTATTAAATACTTTTTATTTTACATTTCGTAGACAAATAAAGAACACATCATTATTTTATGTACATGAAAATTATATTTCAGAATCTCTTTTTTTCATTGCTATTTATAAGTATTAAATCATGAGTAAAACTAGAATCAAACTCGATCGTGGAAAAACCAAGACCTTCCACCCCAAAACATCTAGAAACCCTCGTAAATGTCATTGATGCTAATTAGAGTTAATTAATACTTGCATTTTGACATAGATAAACATAAATTTTAATCATTTAGGAGTTTTATTCTACAATATGTATGGACTATAAATAGTTTTTAAGTTTTATAATTTTATGTTGTTACATGCACCTGCTAACTTGAACTATTAGGATGATTAGAGGAATGTAATACGGACATATAAGTCAGCATTGAACATTTATTTTTGTATTTACAACAAATTAAGTCCCAAAAACTAGACGGGAATGGTTATAGCACCGTGTAACACAAAATCAACAGACTGGCAGTTCGGAACGTAGGTCTATTGACTGGTCTGCTGGAGTTCAATAGGCCTTTCAGACGGGACGATACAATGTACAGTAGGGTTTTGGCCTTTATAGCTAGACGTGCTTTAACCTGACTTTTAAGATATTATAAATCCTCATTTTTGCTTACATAAAACTAAACATAACAATATTGTGAATACACAGCATGATGTGTTCCTTGGTGTGAGAAGGACTGCTGGTTATAACAGGATGTAAATGAGACACAATATTGTTAAAAAAAGATTTACCTTTCAATTTTGCAACCATATAACGTGAAATTATGTTTTAATAATTTATTACACACAGGTATCCAATGGACCTGAGAAAAATATAAACACCGGTATTCCAGTCTGCTTTAAGTATCCTGTCCACGCCACTTATAAATACCAATTTTTTTACATCAAATATCTAAAAACAAATCCGTTTCAATGGTTCCACCCTAATTGAGTGTATTAAAAATTTCGTTTAGCTCGTATGGAACACCTAAACTAACTCAAGTTATTCACGTTTTAAATATATGTATATTGTGAAATATTTTAATAATAATTATGTTTTTCCGGGATAAACTACGGTAAACATAGCTTAATATATTTTAGAATCACTTTAGACAACCTTATTCAACAAAAATATATTTTTGACTATCTAAAATAAAAATGAAAAACTGCTAAAAGAAGGCTATAGATTCACAGCTACACAAACATTGTTCTAAGATATTTTCCATAATAGTGTACTTTAATTTAAGTCTTTGAAATTATTATAACGTTTTCTCGTGCAGTCAAAATAAAGGTAATTTTAGATTGATGTAAAAGCTGCAGGTAAAATTTTGTGAACTCAAGTCAATGTTTTGACGTTTTATGAAATTTATTTATTTAATAGTATTTATTTAAGAACGGCTTCACATATTTGATAATATGCTAGGAAGTTAAATCTCGGTGAAAAATTCACTTCTGTTTACCTTGATAAAACGTCATTCCTCCCAAAATTCGACCTTTATTCCTTATTCTTTGCCTCAACTTGAAAGTTTGTCTTACAATCGCAATAATGATCCTGAGTAAAATTTTACTGCCGCCATTGTTCCTCTCTTTTTACATTATTTTACTTTTGATTTTCCTAGACTCAATATATAATATTCTTAATAGTTTAGGAAAAATTATATTCTGTATTAAGTGCATTTTTAATTTTTACTTAATGTTTCGTTCTTTTTTAATTATGAAAAACATATTTAAAAAAATGCCTTTTCTACTTTAAGAACGTAAATCACGCATCGCTGTGTTACACTACCTCTTAAATGTTTATTAAGCAAGCGGTATTCACCATGACATTTGTTACAATTAAATTTGAAGACTTTACATTTTTCTTTTACATTACTTAAACTCTGCAGAGTGAGTATAACAGTTTTTCCAGATTCATTGTTGAATACATAGATCAGCTGGAACATTACTTGTTGAAAAAAAATTCTCTAGAAACATTCGTAAACATATAAAACCTTTGTGTTTAGAATTTGTTGTGAAAACGAAAATTTTGTGTAGGAAACAGGAGTTTTCGGAAATTTGCAATAGTTCCGTGATACAGTAAGTCAGACAAACTTTGTTTCAAGGTCTCACATAAGATATCTTCCTTAGGTGAACAACTAACCTAAAACATAACTACCATCTATGATAATATAAACAAAGCTCACGAATCACATATATCTGGTAAGTTTATTTAAATTACCCTATATTGTAGTTATAAGTTATTATCCTTAGAAAAATATCACATTACATAATATCTCAAAAGGTAGTACTGATTTTGGATTTCATATAATAATAAAGTTGAAGATTATATAACAATGTAGTAGCAAAAAGACCTAAAGGAATTTAAACATATGCATAAACACAAACGGAGGTGACGAAAATCTTAAGAGAATATCTACATTCAACTATGGAAGAACAAGGATTAGCAGAGTTAATAAATACATACCTCAAAAGACAACAAATATTCTACCATAGTTGATTATGCATATAAAACTAAAGAAAATATTTATAAAAATGTTGTGTTCAAATCCTGATAATAGTTATACGTTTCTCATATATTTTATAAAAAATTATGATTGCAAATTACATTTATTATTTATGATAAATAACAATTATCAAGAAGTACGGAAAACTAATTAGAGTACACAACAAGAACAAAGCTTTCTAAATATATATTATTCGGAACGGGGTTAACAGCATGCTTCTGTATTATAAAACTCAGAGGATATTATATAAAATCTTGCTCTCTGGAATACGAGGATGAGTAATAAATCCCTAGCTTAAAATAAATCACAAATAAGAAGAACGAAGGATTTGTGATATCTCCAGGATTGACTTTCACTTTAATATAATAAAATATATTAAGTGCTTACGTAAATTAAAATTAATACATGGGATTAGATTTTATGAACTAAGTTTTGTTCATTTATTACCTGAGAGGTTACAATGGTTTTTTATTCTTTTAGTATGTCTTTCAATTTGTGTGATCTCTCCTCAATAAATCTCAATAACTAACCTGCCTCTCAACTTTATAATTTTGCATAGAGATTCTTTAATTACAGGCAAAATTGAGTTCGATGGTGGTTTGTTATTGTATGACGTTAGGCTGAGCGTTTCTCAACATTTCTACATTGATGTTATGGTAACAATGATAACAACTAAAAAACTGCAGAATAAAGAACATTTTTAATTTTTACGTGCTACTTATAGAATTACAATATCCCATGTAACCCCGTTGAAGTAAGTTACGTCACACATAACATGTATATTTGTAATGTATGGTTGACCTTTAATATCAGTATTTTTTACATTTCCACATCTTTTTTATGTTAAACTAAGTTGAAATAATGTTATATCGTTGAAAATTATATAAACACTCAACAATAAACTTGTGATTACACGAACAGTACGAATGTAACTGAAATCCTTATGGATGTAACAGAATGATAAATCATCACATGTAGCAGAACAAAACCGGCAGAGTGATGACTAAATAAACATACAAACAGGTCCTAGTGCAATAAACATTAGTATATGGAGACTATACGTTACCTGGTAGGTAGTCCTCTGTCTGCGCACCACCTCTTAATGATGAGCACATTTCAGCCTTTACAGTATGTACAGTACATGTACTCGACGTAGTCAGTTATTAGACACAGACACAACATATATTCTTTGTATTTAAATATAGTAAGGTAAACCAATACATGTATTTAACTGCCTTAAGGTTACCTATTGTGATATTCAATATAGTTTATTTTATTCTTTGTTTGAAGTTTATTTTTGGCGATGGAAGGATTGTGAAGTAACAGGATTTTCCGGACATTTTCCATCGTTCACTGAAACAAACTTGCAGTAAACCTTCGTTTCGAGATCAGAAATCTGATGTCTTCTTCAGCTAAATAAATGACCTGATGCATAATTACAAACTAGGTTAAAATAAACAAATCATTCCAAAAGCGTTGCGACACGCTTGAGTCAGGAATCACAACCAACAGTCGTAGTTGGTTGGTAGACGAAGGCAGACGAATTCTGATCTGTATTCTGGAGTTCAGTTTTAATGATTAGTGTAGTGTATAGTTTTTTATTAAGTCCATGCTTTTAGAGTAAGTGAAGTTGGCCAACAACATGGTGGTTGTGATTCCTGATTTATGCGTGCCACAACGTTTTGCTATGATTTGTTTATTTTAACCTAGTTTGTGATTATGTATTAGGTTAGTTATTACCAGAAGAAGATATCAGATTGCACATATCGAAACGTAGTGTTACTGATTTACTGTTTCACTGAAGATGACTTAAGGATACCTATTTTGATATTCAATATAGTTTATTTTATTCATTGTTTGAAGTTTATTTTTGGCGATGGAAGGATTGTGAAGGAAACAGGATTTTCTGGACATTTGCCGTTGTTGAGTGAAACAAACAATCACTGAAACTATGTTTCGGGATCTAAAATCTGATCAATTCTTGAGGTAAACAAATAACCTGATGCATAATCACAAACTAGGTTAAAATAAACAAATCATACCAAAGCGTTGTGACACGCTTAAGTCAGGAATCACAATCTACAGTCGTAGTTGGTTGGTAGACGAAGGCAGACGAATACTGATCTGTATTCTGTGTTTAAATGTTAATGATTAGTGTAGTGTATAGTTTTTATTAAGTGCATGCTTTACAGAGTTAGAGAAGTTGACATAAAATCATTTACGTACAGCCTCATATTTAAATAGTGTCACTGGATTTATTGCAGTTTTTAGTCAATAATTAGTATTTTTTTAAACTTCAGCTTTTAACAACTTTGTAAGCAAAATATAAATTAGATATATTTTATTTTTCAAACACTACATATTGTATAGCTCTGCAAGAAGCTCTGCTCTGGCACTTATGTTATAAGAAGAGTACTACAAGCAAGCAACTTCGAGACAGCAAAAACCGCATACTACACATTGTTTGAATCGCACCTCAGGTACGGTATAGCGGTATGGGGAGGATCATCTAACAATAACCTTCAAAGAGTCCTCATTCACCAGAAAAGAGCGGTGAGATGTCTTGCAAACCTCGGATTCCAAGACAGCTGTATGGAAGCATTCAGAGAGCTGAAAATCCTTACAGTAATATCCCTCTACATCCGAGAAGTAGTCACACATGCCGTCCTCAGTCAGAAGACTAGACATCAAGACCTGCATGAACACAACACAAGGAACGCTGCCAACTTTGCCCTCCCGATACACCACCTCACCCTGTCGGAAAAATACCTACAAAGCCCTCTTCTACAACCACCTACCAGACCACCTACAGAAGGAACCTATCAAGACCTTCAGGACAGCTCTCACAAAATGGCTGCTGAATCGCCCATACTACAAAGAAAGGGAGTTCCTGGAGGATCAACCCATCTAGCAACATGGACTCTCAAATTACGGTAGCATTTTTTTTTTTTTTTTTTTTTTTTTTTTTTGTATTTTGACGATGTACTATTCTCCAAGAATATGTAATAAAGAAAGAAAGAAAAAAAGGACTACCATGTTTATCCTTTCACTATTACACCACAAAGTATCATTTGTCTTATATGTGAATTCTATAGTTTGTAATAATAAAAATTAGAACTCATAGAATCACAAAAAGAAATATTTTAAATATTTCAGTGCAGTATTATGAACAGTCATTTGGTAAAATTTTTCCTTAAAAGTATTAATATTATTTGGAAATTCTACATTAGCATCTTTTACACATGTATTGTTTATATATTTAGTTTTAAATAGGACATTCATGTTGCTTATTACAACAAAACGTGTAATATGTTTTTTGTTTTAAATTGAAAGATATACATGTAATGGAACGAGGAGGATTTTTTAAGCTGTGAGCATGGCTGAGATACTTCAGAGAAATCCTCATTTTTATACGCGATAAGAGAATGTGTTATCTTGGATCGTTCGGAGACACGCAACTGACATTCTCTCTGACAGAATATAATGTTTATGTTCCACAATACGTGTGCCTTCTTCTGAGTTGCCTTTCATCTCTCAGAGTTTATTTAATAAAATGTAGGGTCTGAGTTTGAAATTGAAAAATAAATTAAAATATTATTTTGTATTTTTCAGAGACTATTTTTTACAACACATGGAATACAGACAAATTATTACTAAAATCTTACTTGAGGTGAAACACAGAAAAAAACTTAAGAAATATGGAAAAAAGTTATCCGAAGAAGTTAAAAGTTTTCTACTCACTATGGCAATCACTACTGTTAATCCATCTAACATAAATGAATTGACGAGTTTTCACAAAGATGGTAGTACAGTCAAATCACCGCCTTCCCAATCTTTACCAACTCAAGATCCAGTAACCACTGGCACCACTTATCAGTTACTAATCAGCTCTCGTTCTAGTTGCCGGGGTTCAATCGACAGCACACAACAAACAAACAGCATTTGAACATGCTGTTTGTTGCTTGTTGTTTTGTAGCAGTTGAACATGTTAGTGACGTCATCGCTACTAATTTTATCACGACGTCAAACCGGCAGCCATCGGCAGAACGTAGTTTTGTAAAAAAATACTTTATTTGCATCGCTAGTAAAGTTTTAATGATTTAGGTTATCAGGTTCAATTTAAATTGAAAAATAACATCTTCAGATTTTTTCTAATTTATCCCATAATAATCACCGTTAATGTGTCCAGTAAGTAATAGCTATCTACTTAAAATTGTGTAATAATTTTTAATTGTATTTAAAATAACCCCCATGGTCTTATTGTGGTATTTTCCTAATATGTTTAATTGGAACTTTATGAATCTAGGTACTCCAGTCAACACCGCTGTGCTAATAAACGAGAGGGGTTTTCTTGTTTAGTTGATCATATAGAGGTAACTGGTACACAACTGAGAAACCCTTCTCTTTGACATTCTGAAGCTAATCAAAACCGCAACTGCCGTTAGACACACAACGTGGGGACATGTAATGAGTTTGCCATGACTCCTGTGGCAGAATAAGTAACATTGCACTTTACACTAAATGCCAGACATGTACTTAAAAGCTTTGTACTGATTAAGATTTAAGTTGTTTCTTTGCTAGCTTAAATTTTATATAAGTAATTTACTCTAAACTACTACAGTTATGAACTAGTTATATTTAAAACCATTAACATTTTAGGGAAATTTTATACTACTTTATATTATAGTATTTATTTAAGTATTTTCTGAGATAATGGACCGAGGTGTGAACAAAACATTTTGGGAAATGTTGATACAAAATAAATATTTACTTAGGATAACAATAGTAACAGCTGGACTCATATTTAAAAGTTCTAAAATTATGCACCCACCCTTCCCTCAATTATTTATTCTTTGATGTAGATTTTTCATAATTCTAAAATATGCCTGTTTTTAGGCATTTTAGCATGCAGTTTAACTGTGTAGCTACACAGAAAAAAAATTCTACTGAGAACCTATGACCAATAGGGTATGTTGATGAGTAGGTAGAATTTATACATACAAGTATATTGCAGTTTTATATCACTTACAAGGGGAGGGATTCAATTTGAAAACGTTTTGTCTCATGTAAGCAATTTGTAACTGTTATGTGTTCAAATTAAAACGTTTAGAATACGTAACAAGTCTCTATATGTCAGAAAATTATAGGTTAGAGAATATCTAATAAAAATAAGATAACTAATATTGAGCGGGAAAAAAATTTAAGAATGTTTTATTTTTACAGACAAAATAAGACCTAGTAACAGTGTAAAACTGCCATAGGAACAAACTGCCTAAAGGTGATTTAAAAAGAACCATTAACGGCTGGGCGGAGGGATGATTACAAGGACAAATCGATCATTGGGCAGGATCTATCCTTACAAGGAGCAGCCTTAACCGTTAACAGTCATTTTTCAAACACGCAAAAACATTGCGGTGAGAACATGTTACTTTGCTAATAACATCACATTCCTTTATAAGGGTTTGACGGGATACCCAATATGACTATAATAAAAGTAATGAATGGAAATAGAACCTAGTGATAAATTTGTTCCAAGAACAATTAACACGGAATTTAAAAATTAACCGTATCACCACATCCATCAAACCTTTTGTGTCAATTCAATAATATTTTATTGAATTTTAACATACTTAAAAGTAAATTAAACGTTCTTCTTAAACTATATTTAAGTACAATACATGGTTCTTATCAATGAGGAATCATTGCTTGACAGCTGTAAAAAATCAATTTTCTTTGTACTGTCATTAAAAACATAATAAAGTAAAAGTAACAGATTAGGATGGAGTGTAAATTTTTATATATTTTTTTGGTTTAAGCTAAACCACCTTGTAACAGAACAAAACAATAAGTTACCTTTATTGAATGTATATTTATTAAACCTACAATAAAAATCAAGAGTAATCTCCAAAAAAGCTTTTACTGACTATAAATAAACTATACAAATAATGTTTAATAATAAAATGCAGAAATAATCTATGAGTGACAAGTTATCTTGATGTTATTAACAGTTCAAATGTGATGGATGGGGAGGAAGGAAGGTGTTGGGCATATGACGTGTTTTATGTAACCGTAATAAACTTTTTAACAGTATTCTAATTTCCAATCTAGTATTAAGAGATTATTATTTTGTTGCAATTTTTCTGTACACCTGTAAACGATTTGAAGATCGTTTACTTATTACAAAAATAACGATTATATTTTAGAAAAGTATAGGGAAAAGGTCCTGCAGTAACGTTCACTAGATATTTTTAAATATTTAACTGCAAATATCTATTAAGATACATCACTCCGATTGGGTGTAGCCTTAGTTATGTACCAAAATTACTGTAATCTGCCTAGTAATAGAATAATAAATATTAATTGTACAACATTTACAAAATGTACATAATATAACAAACACAGGACATAAATGTTTATTCTAAAAATGTCTAGTGAAAGATTATAAATAAAATCCAGAATTTCGAAATAAAACCTTTTAGTCTTCATATATTTCTATCGATATAATCTTGTACATAAATAATATTAGCTATTGTAGACGTCCACTTTCAGGGGTTGCTAAAATTCATGGTCGTACATAAAACATATACACATGATTTATTATAAAAGGAATACACTATCGTATTGAAAAAAATATCTAAACTTGCAATGCACTGTACAACAATGCATTGTGTCCAAAAAGGCATGTTATACATTTAAACTAATTTATTTGCATACGTGTATACACAGCAAAGGATGACATATACAAAGGATTATATATTTTTTATAATTAATTTAAACTCGAATTAAGCACCATGAATCACCCAGCAAACGTCTAAAAGAACATTGAGTTCCATATATAATTTGAGTAGGACACATGGGATTATTCACAGCTTTGATTAGATACAATAAGTGTTGCTTACACGAACTATATAAACACTGACAAGGAACAGTTCTGTGTCTCATCACTGAAATCAAAGTTCTTGATAATTTTTTAATCCTGTCAATTTGTATACATAATGGCGACAAAAATGGCCTGTAGATATTCATACATGTAAATTAAGTGTGCGGTGCGACAGAGATTTATCAGTCTTGAATTATACGCATGAAACCAATCTCTAACTTATGGTAAACTACACAATCGATGATTTTAAAAACTAATATAAAATTAAATATATTAGTCGCATTTATTTATTATAAATATATTAAATATGTTAGTACTGGCTCAATTATATAACCATTAAAACAGTATAACAAAGTATAAAAAAGATAAAAGCATATGATATATTTTAAATGTAAAAAGCATCGCCAAATTTAATAATGCAGATAATATTGCACATGAACTACAATTTATCGTAATTTCAAAAAAGTTTCAGCCACATTACATAGTTATATTTTTATAGGTTATGAATTTTCGCTATGTATTTTATAATATTTTGTACATTTAAACTTGTATTTAATTTTCAGGTATGTGCCATCAACAATGATGAAAACGATCCGACATATCTTGTAAGTAAATAAAGTACCAACTAAGGTAAATAGTAGGCTCATATCAGTTTAGGTAGTAATAAAGTTAGGTACGTATAAGTTGAAATGACTATCTGTCTAATCCATAGATGAAATATATATATTTAAACTCTAAATAGTTGAACTGAATTTTAACAATTTTGAAATTAGTTTGTAAACAAACATCCAACAATGAAATCTTTAAATTTGTGAGGCTTTTCGTGTTCTGAATCATACCAGAATTTCTGAATTATTTTCTTTTTTACACTTTCAGAGGTAAAATGTGAATTGAAATTACAGTATTTTAGACAGTAAATACTTAAGTTATACTAAAATAATATATAAATGTACCGTAATATTTTGTAAATATGGTAAATTTTATGCAATTGTAAATAAATAAGGAGCAGTACTTTTGTGGCTGAATTTATATTACAAATCCGTACTTGATTAGAAATTCGCTTAATATAATGTTTATTCATTAAATTGGTGCAATTTTGTATTTTATAACAAAGTATTGGTTCAGTTTTACACTCTATTAAAATTATTTAGTAATGATGTGTTTACATGAAAAAAATGAACGAAAGGTAATAAGTACCTTAATACCAAACCCCCAAAAGCACTTAGGTCATTAAATTTTACTTACTAATGTTTCATACACAAAACTAACCAATAAAGACGTGATATGAAATTATAATATATAATATGTTTTTTAACAACATTACATAGTTACATAAAATACGTTTTTATTCATTGAGAAAAATGCAAGAAATAAAAGTCCGCTCTTCCACTCAATACCTTTTATCAATGTTATTTCAGGACAATTCTAAACTTAATTATAGCTAGAAGGTCACTTACCAAAAATATTAATTTATATACACCTTATTAAGTGGGTAAGAGGTCAGTTTAAGAATATTTTATCTCTGCTGCTACCCCAACTAATGTGTATTTCCCAATGCAATATTTTATTTTAGGATGTTATATTTAAGTGAATAATTTAATTGTAATATGTAATAATTAAGATAAACGTCATTAAGTTTACTTATAGAATTGACAAATAAAAGTAAAATGGGAATTAACAGTGAGATGATCAAAAAAGTAAAACCGATTCTTCTTTGAACTAGCAAAATTTTTATAATATGAACTATGATGAAGCAGGCCTTAAACGCGTATTCCCTTGAATATGTAAAAGTAAAAAATTGCACAAATTAAAATTATAGTTATATCCACTCCAATAAATATTAATTTTAATAAACGGTATTAATTTTTTTTAATGTGTTTTGGCCATCAACACTGAAACTTAAAGAATATTTCGTAAAAAAATAAAACAAAACAAATTTAAGTAAGCAATGGGAAGACCTAATGTGATAACACAAAATATTATAGAACAGATTTATGCAATTTTAATCATAACTTAAATTATTTTTACTAACAGAGTAGTCAGGTAGATATTGACTTTTACACGTTTTTTTTGTGTATTAAACTTTTTGGAGAAAATATTTGTTACTGCATTGAGCTAGACGAAATCGGTAAAAAATCACAACTCTTAGAAGCAACAGAGTTTCTTGTGATATTGTTCCCAACGGCTTTACTGCAACTATCACAGGCTGCTTTGCTTATGACATATGAGGCCATTAAAAGAGAAACAAAAACGTCCTTCCTTCCTTTTGTTAGTGTTTCTTGCTATTAGGAATTATAGCCACTCTCCAATATCCGCACTCAAATTCCAGGAAGATTTACTTCCTGAGGAGTATTAACTAGATTTTGGCTCAATTTGTATTTGTTATTAATCTTCATTTTTAAGGCATTTCCGCAAAAAATTACTTTATATGACAATATTATACTAGTGTTTTGTTGCATATTTTAGGGGATTTAAAGTTTACAGTGAGTTAAATTAAGATATTGTATCTCCCATTTTTTACTTTATAACTTAATGTAGACAATGGTTACCTCATTACTAAATTTTTAAATAATCTGCTGAGTACATCTTTCCATTATACATTAACACAAGGATTAGCTTTGCTAGGAATATTCACGTTTTTTTTTATTGTATATATATATATATATCTATATATATGAAAAAATGTATAGTTTTATTTTTTACTATAAGGACATTATCTTAAAAACTTTCATTAAATACTTTAATGAAATTGAGATTCGACTAAATATTAATTGAACCACTACTGTTTTTACTTCTTAATGAACTTTCTAGCGGTGAACGTGCAATTTTAGTTACTAAAATCAAACGGGAATAGAAAACCAAAAAGCAAACAAACAAACAACGTTTTAACTGTACCCTTTTTTGTTTAATGGTATATTAATATATGTAATTAGAAAAAAATTTAGGGGTTTTTTTAATTACATCGTACACTTTTATTTTAATCTGTAGCGATGGTGGATTTAAACACATCTAATAACACAAAAAAATTAGCATCTATAGCTAAGTAGTTAGTTGTTTATTGCAGCAAAAAACAATTAATTGAAATTCCTAATGGTTTGCAATGCTGCCTATATGCTTTTACTGTAAGAACTGTTAGAACATAACAAAGGTGAACGGAACTGAGATATTCTTCTTTCCCGGTCACTAAGATCTATTAGAAGCACCTTCTTTCTGTTGACTAAAATAGGACATGTTTAGTGTACTCCGTAAATTTAATATGATTAAGCTCGTAGATTGTTGTTCTTTTTCGTGAAAACGGCGCTACTTTTACCCTTTGATTTCAATATATTATCAATATATAAATCTTATTCAGGCCAAGATTAACCTATGTAACATGTTTCATGTCTCAAAAACTTTTTATCTGGAATTATCTCACACATGTTAAAACAGAATGGTAGACTCATCATTTTAATAACGATTAGTAGTATCATGAGTAAAATGTTACACAGATGTTTACTGATCGCCTACATGATGCATATATCAGACTATAGTTCTGTCCTTGAAAAAGATGGGTGTATGACATCATCTTTACTTGAAACAATATGGTTAATATTTTACAGAATTTCATTTTACGCTATAGCAGTTGTTTAGCTACTTTTGCACTTTAGGCAATATGCTCTAAAGTGGAAATATGCTATTGCATATAGCATAATAACCACGTTTATTTTTATTGGATTACTGTATATTACTCGTGTAACGTTTTAAATAGTATTAGTTTAGTAGAAATAATCGGTTTCAGCAAGCCAAATATCGAAAATGGGCTTGTTATTTTGGTAATTATATAGTTTAACCGCAAAGGGAGAGTTTATTTGCTAACAATATTAAAAAACGAGATACATATAATGACAGGCTCGCTTGAAATAAATTAGGGAACAAATTTCCGCTTAAGAAATTATTCAACTGTCTGTGGTGTGATATGATGTTTGAAATTTATCAAACAGCCTTAACCGCTGATCTCATCCTTGTGATGTTACCTCGCATGAATGGAGATCCTGAATACGTCTTTTATAAAATACCAATGCTCTTTAATTCGTTCTAATAATATTTATTTCAAAGAAATGTTCTTTGGGGAATTAGAAATTATTTCGATAATTCTGGAAAATGATGGAACCCGCAGCAAACACTTTAGCAAATACACAATACCTGAAAAAGTTTAATAATGGGTTTGTCTCTTTTTAATCGCCTTATTTAACGTATACTATCCACTCGTATTTACAAAATTATTACAAAAAGTTTTAAATTTTTTATTAATTACTCTTTGCTTCGTCCGATATAAAGCCTACTTGTACGTATAAACAGAAATCCCTTACATTATATTTCCATCACGTAGCCTAGATGATAAGTATGTTTCGTAATAGTATTGCCCATCAGAAATATGCTTTGAGGGAAGTGACGTAAACAGCTTAAGTATACGAAACCATAACATTAAATATCTAACTGTCCTTAAAACATTTTTTGATATAACGACGACGGGTTCACTTAAATATTAGTAAAGGTTTAGTTGAAATCAACCGAAATTATGTCGATAGCCAATGGAATTTCACCATAATAGCGCTAGTAACACCCTCACTATTGTCTATATACGGTACGTCTGGTTGTTTACCACTTTTATAATTTCTAGCTTCTGATAAAACAGCAATAAAACTGTTCGTTTGGTAAATAATACAAATTAAATACTACAGTAGTTGTAATGATTTATAGGATTCTTTAATACATTTTATATACTATATAAATTTAAACACAATACACGTCATGAAAATAATTGGAATATTTCATTAGATAAAATAATGTCCAAACAGCCTTTTGCAAAGAGAAAATGTTACTGAATTTCAACATTTATGTAAATTTGACTAAATTTAATATATAATTAATATTATACAAATTAACTTTATATTTATTGTATATATTATGTGGAAAAGGTTAAGAATCTGAGTACACCAAACTGTAATTTATATTTAAAAATGCGTTTAATTTATTCTTAAAATCTATAGTGCATTTGATAATTGTTGAGCGTAATTTTTCCATCGTGGGATATACACAAAACAGACATCATATTCATGATATCAATAAGAGGGTATATTTGATGGAATAAACCACGATACGAGTTTACATTATTGTCATACTTACAATCGTGTCCTTCACAATCTACATCCTAAGAGTTTCAGGTGGAGGTCACTCATGCACAAATTCGAACACTACTACACTTACAATATTAGTTATTCACAGAAATTTTTAATTTATCAAATTATTTGCTCTTGTAATAGAAGAAAAATAGTGTGAACTTTTTGAATTACAAGGTGGCCACGGACATGGGAAATCGTTGGATTTAATTAATTAATGTAAATATTCAAAAATTAGTTTTTGTAAAAATACAGTACGTAAATTTTTATTATTAGTTCATTAGGATATTATTTGTAATATATATATTACAAATAATTACACAGGGTATGAAAAATAATTCAAATAGTTTATGAAGATCCGCTTGCGAAACATAGGTCTAACATAATATATTTCATAGTTCCTATTTTAAACTGGTAATATAATAATTAGTAGTTAGAATCCTCATAGAACCACGCATGCCTAACTAAAGATGTTCACTTCAATACAAAAGCGGGAGTATACTTATTATCAATCAGTACAATGTTATGATAATTTATCCATCACTGTCTAGACATTTTCAATTACTAAGTGGCCCATAAACATGGTATGACTTTCGAAAAATGTTGAACATCTTGGAAGTCAGTTCATGGAATAAACATTACGACAAGATTTGAGCTAAAGACATGTATCTGAACATATATAAAGCATAAATCTACGAAAATATCAAGAGACAATTTCAGTTTAAGTATTCCAGAGCAGTTCAAGTGATGGATGATACCATTAGGGCAGGTTTGGTGGCGTTGTATCCTTCAAATCTCCTGGAAAACTTCTCCCACAAAGCGATCTCGTCTGTACATCCGTCAGTTTGCAGTTATGGAGCTATATTCAATTTCCTGTGCATCAACTGCATAAAGAGCTTGTTTATGCAATGTTCGACGCTAAGATTTTTTAAGATTTTGATGGAAGCATAATATGGTTTTAGGTTATTTAGCCTATTTGTTTGTCTTTATAAAAAAGTTACCAAAAACTATTTTAAATTATTTCTGGCGTCTCAAATCAAAATATTAAATATTAGATCAAAGAGTCAATTTCATGTTCCACTAAATATATATATATATATATATATATATATATATATATATATATATATATATTGTGTAAATTCCGTTGTACATACTAAAAACTAAATAATTAATTTTTGGATTTCAGTATTTGTCCATTAAATCATAGTCATATTTTACGTTGAACAGCGCAAAATTCAATATGGTTCTATGCACCATTTTAAGTCTACAGTTCAATTAAGAATAAGAGATAGATAAGTAAAAGACATTTTTACATCGCTCGGTAAACAGAAGTGAACTTTTTTCAGCTTACTAATTAGTAGGATTTTACGACACTTTACCAAAGTCTAAGGTTATATGCAACATTATAACATTTATTTTTGTAAGAATTATTTTTTTTTTATTAAATTCTGACGATGAAGCATTTCTTGGAATATATTCTCACATAATGCATTTACATATATATTCTATTATATATTTATGTAACAGTGAGTTTCATATGAGGTTTTTAAGCAATTAAAGTTTCCATAATACGTTACTATAACATAGGATGAGTTGGAACAATTAGCCTTCCTACCTGTGGTAATATTCGCTAGCGCTCAGCAAAATCCAATACAGTAAAAATTAAAATGCGACCTTAATGGTCCTCATATACGTATATGTAGCTTTGTGCACAACTTAAAGGCTATAAATTATTAGATTTTTGTGATATCGTGCAAAGAGAGGAATAAAATTCTCAAGCCTCTTGATAGAGATAGTTTTCGCTAACCCTCAGTCAGTAAATAGATGTAATGTTTAATAGATATAATACTCCAAAACAATGTAAGTGTTATAAAAATATATAGATTGGCCGACATTGGTGAACTGCAATCTATTCTTGTTCCTAACCTTAAACATGAGTGCATTTATTGTTTGTCTGGATGACGTTACTTGCGAGAGAAGGGTGCTTACGATTTTTGTTTACTTAATAATTGTAAATTTACACTTTGAATGTGCTGGAAAAATCAAGGCAGACCTGAACAAGGATGGGACAAAAGAGAAGATTTGATTAGCAATTCAGGTAATGTTGAAGATTGATGAAAATATTACATGAAGAATGTTAAAAAAAGAGAGTAAAATAAAAGAACTACTAATCTTAAGTGAAAAAAACGTAAAAAAAAAAAAAATTAGTTGAGGAACTTTAATTTTCTCTTTAATGTTTTCATGTAAGCTTGATAAATATGATAAAGAAATAGATCCTTTTATATCGAAAGTTGAAGAAGTGGATACATGTAATGACAAGTTCATTCAGGAGAACAAGCAAGTTAGAGAAGATTTACTTGTAGTGAAGTTGAGATTAGAGGAGTTTTACCAGTACAACAGAATAGTCAGAACATAACAGAATCATAATATTCGTCTAGATAGAGTTCCAGAAATAATCGGCGAAATTATGTATAATATTGCTGATACACTTTTTGAGATTATTTAGGTTCCTACTGAATACAAGATATCTAGGCAGGTTCAAAGGATCCTACGCAACGGAAATCAGGCTTAAAACTAATTATCTTATCGCGATAAAAGATTTAAAAGATCTAGTGCTTACAAAAGCTAAAGAGAATAAAGATCTGCTAAAGTCCAATTGCTTTGTTGATGGTATTCATGAGTAAAAAGTGTATATTAATGAACATCTCACTGCATTTAATAAGACGCTTTTATAACATTAAAAGATTTTAAAAGTGAAGGAAACTGGTTATATTGAAAAATACATATTTGCTATTAGGTCTACTGGTGAACAGGTTGTTCATATACGTTCAGGAGCTGAAAAATCATTTGTGTACTTGAAATACTAAATTTTCTCTACGGACAGACGGACACTCAAATTTTTTACTTTTATTTCTTGATAGAATATCATAGATGTGTACATAGCATTTTGTTGATGATATCTAAGTATTTCCCATCAATAAGGGAAGTATTAAAAAACACTATAATGAACTTTTAAAATTTTTAAAATGTATGAACAAGAGTTACAGCTTGATAATATTGACTTAAATACGGATCACAACCGGAAAGAGAAGCAGTACGTTATTATAGGTCATAAAATGTTGATGCAACTAAGATTCGATAACCAGGCTGGATTTGTGCCTATCTATGTTGACATGAATCTGACCTTTGACTACTAACTGATAACATTGGCTACTGTCAAGATGATCAAAACTGGAAGTGCTTTGTGTATTTATCCTCCACTTATCCTCCTTTATCCTGTACTTATCCTCCAATAAGTTAAAGTTTTTAGATATTTATATATCCTGTAAATTAACATTTAATAAGTTTAAAGACAATTTTGAAGACGTATTGAAATGTTTTAAATTGAAAATAGCCAGTTTATAATTATACAAGATATGTATGTTTGTAATCCAAAAGGAACTAGGTCTGGCCTAAATTATATTAATACGTATTCATCATCATACGCTTTTCAAAGTTGTATAAATAAACGATCCACAATATTTAAAAACGGTTCTTCATGTAATGGTGCGGAATATAAAGCCAATAGAAATTAGATGTAATGTTCTGAAAACTAGTATTACTAACCATTATATCTTAGTCATAGATATACAAAATTTTAAAGTAAAAATGTATATTAATAAAAATGTTTTAAAGCAGTTGATTGCAATTTACTTTATAACAAATTAATTCAAGCAGATTTGTCACCTGTGATTCAATGTATTGATGTTGGTACAACGTTATCATAGAAAGGTCATTTTGGTCAGGGAGGTCACTATCTAATGTTAACCCTCCATCAGGCGCTTAAAATTAGAAACACCGTCAGGCGCTCACGGAGGTTTTCTCCAGGTTAGCGAATAATGGATATTATAGTCGTTTAACCTGTTTTATTTGTTTCAATATTCATACTGATTTAATTACAATGTAATATATTTATTTTTAGAAATTAAATAAAAATTATTCTCTTATGTAATGCATTTTTCAAATAAGAAATTCAAAATCTTAAAAAATGTTATTGTATAATAACAACATGATTTATTTTAAGGAATAATGCAATTAATTGTAAAAATGTTTTAACCTACTGTAATAATATATCGAATTTAACTTCTTAAAAAAAAAATTTACTTAAATTCTTGAGATATTATACAATTGTAATGTCAATTATTACTCTAAAATCAAAATTTATTCTTTACTAAAATTTTCTTTTAAACACTACACAAAGTTTCAAAACAATTTCCTTCTGGTTCTTATAACGACAATGTTCACTCCATAAACAGTACTGAAATGTTCCCTAGCACACGGGTATTGTACTGACAAGCCTCTCGTCTTCATTCTTCATTTCACCAAATTCAAATAAAATATATTGTAAAATTTAAAAAGAAACCATCACAGGTCAGACATTTAGGCGCACACGGATTATTACTCCATAAAAACTAAACACTATAAGGCGCTCACGGAGATTTCGTCCAAGCACTACAGACACAACATCGTGCGCTCACGGAGGAATCGTCCAGTCTCGCACAGAAGTAGACCTCAAACTGACAGATTTTGACAAAGATAAGCGGGAGGCTATTGTTTCGCTTCCCCGAAAAATACTCGTAAAGTACACTGCGGGAAACGACTGCCAACATCAGAAAAGTAATACTATTTTTAATAATAAAAAATACACGGAGGAAAAACTCCGTTTAGCGCCCGATGTAGGGTTAATTTATTGTGATATTTTTAAGACAGACAAAGAGATAGCAGTATATAAGACACACACACACACACACACACACACACACACACACATACACACACACACACACACACACACACATATATATATATATAATATATATATATATATATATATATATATATATATATACAGATAAAGATCAGCATTTTCACCCCCTAGAGTAATAGGCTAAAGCTCAGCCAAAAATGAATCCAGTTTAGTTATGTGATTCATGTTTCTAAAGATGTAAAAAAATAATAAAAACATTTAGTGAGAGTGTAGTGAGGAGACTTAAAGAAAAGAGTCTATTTAAAAAAAAACTAGTAATTAATTATATGGGCGTTTAGTTTGCGTTGCGTCCTTTCAAAAACAAAATTATTCGTATTAGTTCAGTTCATTTATAAATATTTCACAGAAACTGAACACAAACATTCATGTCTAAATAAACCAGTGGTCTGAAAAACTCATCACAATTTAATTAGACGCAGCAACGTTCTGTCATTGTCAGCGGTACATTGTGACCCTTCTGTAAAAATACACAATGGAACCGTGCAGTGCAATAACTTCTTCCCGGAACAATATCTGTGTAGTATTCGCTTGTATTATTTCTCTAACGAAATGACTTGTGTGTTATGTGTACCATTGGTATGACATTGTATATTAAAATATTTGGTTATTAATGTTATTTTAGGAATCTATATAATTATATAAAACTCGGTGTTTTTCTGTTCCCGCGCGTGCGTGTGTGTTTACTCAATGAAGTAAAAAGTACACTACCGACTGTACAGATATGCAACTTTATACATGAAGTTACTTATGAACCTAGCTTAGCATACAATCGTATTTTTATTCCCATATGGTTCCAACTCACTAGTCTTAAAATCTTCTTTTTGTTTTAATATTAAAGGGTTTTTAATCACTTACCAAACTTATTAAAAAATAACTCTTGTATTTTTTTACATTTTAAAAAGGTGGTAGTAAGTACTTGTTATTATTCAACTGTTAATTTCATTTTACACTTTAAAATTATTACATACGATCTCCTCTGGCTAGGATTGTTTTTATTTTAATGTTTTCAATTAATAAAATGAAAGAATTTATAACACTATAGCTGTTAAAAGGGAATAGTGTATAACTTTGAGTTTAGTCTCCTTTAGACTTAACATTTCCTCACTATTACGTAGCATTGTAGAGTTTTTACTGAGAGTGTTGGAGCTTTTAATGAAATACCAAGAAATATTGGAAAGAAATTCAAGAAATTTCATAGGTGCATTTTCTTTGGAAAGCAGGTTATTTCTTGCATTATCTCTGACTTCAGGGCACGATCTCTAAACTGTAATATAAAATACATCAAGAGAGTGGAATATATTTCATCGGCTATCACTTATCCTAGCATTGCTTGAAATTCTATTTAATGACAGTATAATTTTTATTATTTCAAATGATATCCATTAAACTTTGTGAAATACTACTTTTAATAAAATCAAAACCAAATTGTGTTTTAGTTATTAAAATATGTATTAGGTCCTTAATATGAACTAATCAGTTATATGTAACAATTATTTTTAATCCTATTTACCAGATATATACTCTGAGATGGGAATGTATTACCTTACTAGAAGAGACTGTGACACATTTTATTTTCTTTATAACATGTAGTTAAAGCATTTTTTGTTTACTTATGTTTCACATTCTGGACACCACAAACTGAGGCAGATCAATATATTTTTTAATTTAATTATCCCACTAATATTATAAATGCGAAAGTTTGAATGTTTGGATATTCGGATGTTTTGAGAGGGTTGTCCTCGAATCACGTTGAAACTGCTATACGGATTGTGCTGAAATTTTGAAAAGGTATAGCTTTTGGTCTGAATTAAAATCCAGAGTGCTTTTTTACCACCCATAACACATTCATTTCACCAAATATAGTCGAATTAAAATTTAAAAATTAGTTTGTTTACATCTCGAGTGTTATGATAAGAACGAAAATAGCGTGCGAAGCCGCGGGTAACTGCCAGTATTAAAAAAGCGATTTTTTATGATTTCCCAATATAAAAAATTTTTTTTTGTATTTTCTGTACACTCTTTGTTACAACTAAGTACTTGGGTTATAGCTTCATGAAATGTATATTTAATAATGCATAGAGAAAGTAAATTAAATAGTTTATTAAAGACAGTGATTGACACATTTATATATTTTACATAACTATTTATTTTAAAATATCATGTAACTGCCAGATGTTATACTTAATGCAAATAGTAATCTATAGTAGTTTTCATTTAGGTTTATTAGGAAAACAGTCTAAATTCATATTTCAATTTAAGTGATCTTATGTATAAAGGAGAAAGTTATGTTAATGGTTTATGATTTTAGCATAAATATTAACGAAAACGGATTTTAAAAACTTGATAGGAAAGAATTTCAAACAGTTTGCTTGTACATGATGTTTATCATTCAACCAATACCTCTTCATTTTAAAATATAATACATCTAAAATAATTTCTCATTAATCTAAACAGAAAATTTTATTTTATTAATGCATTTTCCAGCCTTACTAAAACTCTCCCTTGAGTATAATGTCAAGACGCAAAGTAATTGCTTATATTGAACCACTAATATTGAACGCTATTGAACTGAAATTTTACAATGTATACACAATTCTCTTGACAGTAATTGACGGATAAAAAAAATTAAATTATTAAAGTAATGTTTTAATTTACTTACAAATGACCAACGAGACAATCTCAGTAAAAATAAATAACTATCATAAGACCTTTTACATTTGACGTGTTTGTCATGCAGCGTAAATACCCCCAACATCGTCTTTTAAAGACAAGGCATTTCAGTAAAAATACCCCGAATGACAAAATTTTCATGCATCATAAAGCAAAATATTTCGAAAAAAATTTAGTAATGTCTCTATGTCCTGCCATAGGATATAGTGATAATGAAATGAGTTATTAATGATTTTAAAATTTTTAAATTGCGTAATAATTTATTAGTTAAGATAATAAAAGCACTAATGTAACTTTTGTTTTCTATTGTGAATTAATTATTAATAAAAGAATAACTTCCAAACTTTAACATATTTGGAAAAAAAGTCCCAAACTATATTTCATAATTTGGATAAAATCTAATGAACACATGCAAAGGTAATTTGGATGCTGGTTTCCAATACAGGATTTAATAGAACTAGTTTATAATACCGATCCTTCAATACACAAATTTGGCATGTACAGGAAACGTGACAAGCATTTTAATGATGCGTGTTGGTTCACACACATCCATTGGTAAGTGTTCTTGAAAAAAAAAACGCAAGCACGTACGCAAATTCTGTCTGTTTTGTTTATTAGAAGATTACAGTTACATTCATGGGATTTCAAGTAATACAATTTTTCAGATAAATAAAAATATTTAGACACATAAGTTAGGATAAATATATTGCTATGGTTACAATAATACAAATGTATCAAGGGATCCATTTTGGTCTTGATATTTTGAAATATAATCTCGTCATTTATATAATATATAAGTGAATTTTAAAATAATAATCTTGTTATTTACACAATATACTAGTGAATTTTACAATATCAATCTTGTCATTTACACAATATACAAGTGAAGTTTAAAATATTAATCTTGTCATTTACACAATATAGAATTGAATTTAAAAATGTAATTCTTGTCATTTAAACAATATACAAGTGAATTTTAAAATAATAATCTTGTCATTTACACAATATATAAGTGAATTTTAAAATAATAATCTTGTCATTGGCATAATATACAAGTGAATTTTACAATATCAATCTTGCCATTTACACAATATACAAGTGAAGTTTAAAATATTGTCTTGTCATTTACACAATATACAATTGAATTTTAAAATATAATTCTTGTCATTTAAACAATATATAAGTGAATTTTAAAAAAAATTTATCTTGTCATTTACACATTATAAAAGTGAAGTTTAAAATATTAATCTTGTCATTGACACAATATACAAGTAAATTTTAATATATTAATCTTGTCATTTAAACAATATACAAATGAAGTTTAAATATTAATCTGGTCATTTACACAATATACAAGTGAAGTTTAAAATATTAATCTTGTCATTTACACAATATACAATTGAATTTAAAAATGTAATTCTTGTCATTTAAACAAAATACAAGTGAATTTTTAAATAATAATCTTGTCCATTTACACAATATATAAGTGAATTGTAAAATAATAATCTTGTCATTGACATGATATACAAGTGAATTTTTACAGTATCAATCTTGCCATTTACACAATATACAAGTGAAGTTTAAAAATATTGTTCTTGTCATTTACACAATATACAATTGAATTTTAAAATATAATTCTTGTCATTTAAACAATATATAAGTGAAGTTTAAAATATTAATCTTGCAATTGACACAATATACAAGTAAAGTTTAATAATATTAATCTTGTCATTTAACACAATGTACAAGATAAGTTTAAAATATTAATCTTGTCATTGACACAATATACAATTGAATTTCAAAATATAATTCTTGTCATTTGAACAATATATAATTGAATTTTAAAATACAATTCTTGTCATTTAAACAATATATAAAAGAATTTTAAAATAATAATCTTGTCATTTACACAATATAAAAGTGAAGTTTAAAATATTAATCTTGTCATTGACACAATATACAAGTAAAGTTTAATATATTAACCTTGACATTTACACAATATTCAAATGAAAGTTTAACATATTAATCTTGTCATTTACACAATATACAAGTGAAGTTTAAAATATTAATCATGTCATTGACACAATATACAATTAAATTTTAAAATATTATTTTTGTCAATTTAAACAATATACAAGTAAATTAAAAATATAATTCTTGTCATTTAAACAATATACAATGAATTTAAAAATGTAATTCTTGTCATTTAAACAATATACAAGTGAATTTTTAAATAATAATCTTGTCATTTACACAATATATATAGTGAATGTAAAAAATAATAATCTTGTCATTGACAGATATACAAGTGAATTTTACAGTATCAATCTTGCCATTTACACAATATACAAGTGAAGTTTAAAATATTGTTCTTGTCATTTACACAATATACAATTGAATTTTAAAAATATAATTCTTGTCATTTAAACAATATATAAGTGAAGTTTAAAATATTAATCTTGCAATTGACACAATATACAAGTAAAGTTTAATATATTAATCTTGTCATTTACACAATGTACAAGATAAGTTTAAAATATTAATCTTGTCATTGACACAATATACAATTGAATTTCAAAATATAATTCTTGTCATTTTGAACAATATATAATAGAAATTTTAAAATACAATTCTTGTCCATTTAAACAATATATAAAAGAATTTTAAAATAATAATCTTGTCATTTACACAATATAAAAGTGAAGTTTAAAATATTAATCTTGTCATTGACACAATATACAAGTAAAGTTTAATATATTAACCTTGACATTTACACAATATTCAAATGAAGTTTAACATATTAATCTTGTCATTTACACAATATACAAGTGAAGTTTAAAATATTAATCATGTCATTGACACAATATACAATTAATTTTAAAAATATTATTTTTTGTCATTTAAACAATATACAAGTGAATTTAAAAATATAATTCTTGTCATTTAAAACAATATACAATTGAATTTAAAAATGTAATTTCTTGTCATTTAAACAATATACAAGTGAATTTTAAAATAATAATTATGTCATTTACACCATATATAAGTGAAGTTTAAAAATATTAATCTTGTCATTGACACAATATACCATTGAAATTTTAAAAATATTATTTTGTCACTTAAACAATATACAAGTGAATTTTAAAAATATAGGTAATTCTTGTCATTTAAAAAATATACAATTGAATTTATAAATATATTTCTTGTCATTTAAACAATATATAAGTTAATTTTAAAATAATAATCTTGTCATTTACACAATATACAATATAATGTCTTTTGGAAAAATAGGTAGATGCTATACAGCAATGACGATATGGAGATAAGGTGTAATGCAATATTTCGAGTCTACAGAAGAAATATTTCACTCGATATGTACATCTTTCACTGCATGATACATTAACGTTCTTGTTGCATAGTTTCATATCAGTGTGTAAATAATAAAAATGTTACCATAAAATTATATCGGATGTGTTGGGATATTAAAGTTGGGAAATTTAAAATATTTTATGAGTCCAATGGGCTTGTTTACAAATTTATTTATAATGCTATTTTCTTCTCGAAATTGTGTTTACCCAAGAAGCAAATGAAAATATATTCAACGACCGTCAGTAAGATCCAATGTATTGACGCGCTATAATCTAAATCAGGGTTTGTAATAGAAATAAATGTCCATGCAAAATTTTTAAGTCTCATGTCTATTCTTATTTAAGATATCGTGTGGAATGACAGAAGAGAAATAACATTTATCCAGCTCCATGAGCAGAAGTTTTAATAATTCTCATTAAATTATTTAGTAAAAAATTAACAAACAACATCATTATAATTGTAAAATGTTATTTTATTAGAAAAACTAATATTTTTATTTGGATTTTAAAAACATACACAAATTTTACAGCTAAGTAAAAACCAAAACCAAAAACTCACAAAAAAATAATATTTTTTCATTCTGATCAAACTTTTTTTTTCTTAATTGAAATGTAATGAAACGGAAGCTACAGTGAACAGAACAAAAGAATTACCAGTTGAATTGAAGACCCTTAATAAAGTCCTGCTATTTCTTTTGTTTGTCTCAAACTCTCATATTTGAATAACTTGGAACCAATTTAAAACGTTGTTGAGGTAAAGTAGATTTAAGAGTGTTAATTAAGAAATGTAATTTTTTTTAAATAATAAAGGTTTAGCATATTATTTAAACTCAGTATTCATTCAATTTTTAATGTTTAATTTACAAAAGTAGCATCCGTAACAAGGAATCCAATTTATTTAGTGATAAACTTTACTTAAATCCTTTTTATTAGTGGTATCTTTCAATCTGTATTAAGTAGAATTAATTTATAATCATATAACGGATTTAATCAAGGTAAAAAGCAAACTAATATTTAATCCATCATATTAAAATAAATATCACTAAATTACATAGAAGGTATTACTATTAACTATACTTGTACTAATTTATTATTAACTATACTTATTAACTTTGGTACTTAAGATCAGGTAATATAAAAGTACGTAGTGTTATATATTATAAGCCGCTGAGAACAGTAAATTAATGTATAATTACTGGTTTATGATGTACAGATTAACAATGTTATTTAGATTGTTAGAAATAACAATAATTCTTCATTATTTAATTTATTTACAAATACGATATAGTAAGATGTTGGTATTATTTAGTTTAGTACCATACCTGAAATAATTATAAATAGTTTTACGTTATCAATATCCAAATAAAAAATTTGCTAGTTCATTGAATTCTCATGAAAATCATGTGTTTAAAAGAAGGGCGTTTGGCAGCAAATATTAATAATTACAAAAGTGTCATAAAGAAAGTGTATATAAATATATAAACATTGGTGAGCCATCATTTTAGCTTTGCAAACACAAATCATTCAGACTGAATTATATATTACAATATAAATTTATTTTCCAAAATCGACTTAATATTCAACAGAATACTATAATAACCGAAGTTTTAGCTAATTTTCCGATAATCAACTGGTCTTGTACATATGTTTATTTAAAACAGATAAATAATAAAACATTTTAAAAATAAAAAACTCTTGATTATATCTTATAAGTAAATTTGTAATGTAAGAAATTCAAAACTATAAATATAATACGCGTAATTTGCGTGATTTACAAATAAATAAAAATACTGTATATTAGTATTAGTCACAGATATCATGTGAATTTGGAACCAGAAATGGCTTCAGTTCTATTTTATTTATTCAGTTAAAATGTTGTTATCACTGTTTAAGTAGCATGGCATGAGGTTCAAAACACCAAAATAATTAAGGATTATTAAAATAAAAATAATAAAATGAAACCTCAGTTGCAGCATTGTTAAAAATTTCAGAATTAAGCTTAAAGAACTGGTCTTTTTTAATGACAGCAGCTCCTTGACTTAACGATTGCTCAGTTCTACAATTACGTCAACAATGGCGGACTAATGACACTACTAATCGTGCACCAACGTCATGAAAGCGCTGCGACGGAACTCAGAGCTCAATCGTAGTTATTGTGTTTTAATCTATACCTTCCTATTAGTTGTTAACAATTTTATACTTGATTATATATGCGCACTGCAAAAACTTTATTAACTAGAAATTTTGTAATAAATGGTAAATAGGAAAATGTAAAAAAACTACTTTTTTGAACACCAATGTCATGATAAAAGATTTGTGACAAATTATCTAAATATTAATTTTTTTATAATAGTAGTTTTTTTGTTAATGTATAAAATAAAGGCCAAAATTCACCAATTTAAATGTCTCGGAACGCTGATGGTGTATGCAAAATTTCAAGTCTACAACTAATTTTATTGTATAGATTTCCACATATACAAACGACAAACAGACATTTAAACGAAAAATTTTACATAGCCCTAAAGTCAGTGATAAGTAATAAGCCAGTCTAATGAGTCATTAGCTTCGTAATGACGGTTATTTTATTCTATGGTGGGACGAGCCCAATGTTGAACCCATAGTTGTCCACGCACTAATAAATGTTCAAGCTATGATTAGTCTGTAGAAACTTAATATTCCTCTAAACATACAGCTACATCAGGGTTTTTCTTTATTATATTTAGAGCTATAGTAGTGTTTCAATAATAAAACTTAAAGCCAGAGATGAAATATTTGTCAGGATATCTTGGAGATTGTTATTCCCAAGTGTTACACTGTGTTTAATTTAAAATTATCATATGATTTTACTGAAAATAAAAGAAATATTCTCTAATGTTATAGTGGAAAACATCGATGCCCATAAGACCTATGTAGTAACTATATCCAGATCCCAGTGAGTAACAGTTACCACAATCAAACTCGAATGAAGATTCATACAACGTTGATAGACTATGTATGGATCTATTCGTTCCTGATACATCGTGTATACAAAGACATACTAAACAAAATTTGTATAATGCCACAATTGGTTCGCTTTTCCACTATCATCCTACAAACAAAATCTATCACTGGTTATATAACTTAGAATAAACTGTAATCATAGGTTCTAAAGTCACCAAGGATTACATTTAAGTTTTTAAAGCTCACCAAAAAATATAAAATTCCAATATTGATGAAAAAGAAGAATTAAGAGTGTAATAGTCTACTTTAAATAAATATTACAGCTACTATATTTAGTACTAATTTCAACTTCAATTGTTTATTTTTAAGAATCATCAGTACTACAGTTAACGTTAAAGAAAATACTACACGTGATTAATTTCCCACTTAAATAAGCCGTTTTGCAAAAGTTCAAGCAGCAAAATTAAAAATTAATTAAATTTTCCTTAAAGGTAATAGTATACATATTATTCACCTTTTACAGTAACCTATAAAAATTAAAAGTTCTTTAATTTCAAACTGTTTACACTCGCGCGAAACTATAATCCAATAACTGAAGTAATATTGACCTTTATTTAACCCCATCTAAAACTACATATATGAGATCAATACTTATGAAAGTATAAACTTACTTTACATAGTTTTCCAATAAAAAAAATAAAATAGCGAACTGGAAATTTTTTTTAACTATTTTCAATTAATAGCCTGATTTTCTCTGTCATTTATGGTTGAAATATAGATTGTGTACCTTATAATTTATTTGCTCTTAAAAAAAAAAAATTCTTTATGTTTAGCTACTCAGTTTGCAAGTCAAACTCTTGGCCCCAGGATACTTAACATGTCCTTGTGATTCAGATGATGTATAAGGATTATGTATTCAAGTTAAAATCGGCAACCACCTTGTACTTGTATGTTATCACCAGCCAGAAATATACAATATATTCTCACATTGTATACAACAGATATTTAATTATTTCAGATTAGACTTTTAAACTGTTTACCCCGGCACGAAACTCAAATCCAATTATTGGAGTATCCCTTTCAAACATTAAGCTGCTTTATAGCATATTAAAATTTTATTCCAGAGTTTAAAATGTTTCTTTAGTTGACTGATGTGCGAAATTATACTTTACTGTCATATTTTGCATTTGAGTTGCACAGAAATAATTATTTAAATTATCTCCTTCTACTATTCGAGTATAAATCGATCATTGGTATCGATCGAACAATGAATTGGAAAAAACAAATCATCAAATAAAAACCATTTAATAATAAATTTTAGTTTATATATTTCTATTACAAATTTAGGAAAATAATAAAAAACCATACTAAATATTTAAGTAATCATAGAAGTGTCTATTTACTAGGGAAAAGTCTACCAATCGCTTGGATTGTTCAAGATATTCTCTGGATTAAATTTTACACAAACTTTTATTTTGTAATGGTACTTGAGAATACCTAACGTAAATCTATAGCCATATCATATCTGGTAGTATATATATATATATATATATATATATATATATATATATATATATATATATATATATATATATATATTGTGGTACAGTTTAGGGCACTCAATATGAGATGACCTGTATAATCATGTCGTACTCTGTAAAGTCAGTTGTGTATTTAAATATAGGGCAACTTATGTTTGTTTCTGTCAAGTATTTATTGAAACAAATTTCACCTGAAACGTAACAGATAACTTTACTGACTTAGAGGTATATACTTTAGTAATACCATAGCAGTAGCATTTTTGTTGTTTCTAATTTAATAAGTGTAGGAATTTAAATATTCTTTTAAAATTCTGAAAGTTTAGTCTATATTGCTTTAATTTCAAAAGATTTTTTATTTTATTGTTAAAAAAATACGGGTTGCCTAACTCACTGGGAATATAAATGATTTAATTGCATAGCCCGATACATTTTTTATTTGGAAAGCGCTGCAATCAATAGATGTTTGTACAATAAAAATAAATTTCAGAATATTACTTTCGCCTCAGTATTTTTTTCTTAAGAAATACAAAAGTAATTTACCAATTTAAAAGTTTAAGATTGTATAAAAGGTCATCTGTTTACGTGAGTTTCTTTGTTCTCCGTTTCAAAGCGCTTTCACTCCAGTAAATTTCAATGGAATATCTAACAGAAATTCTGGAAAAAAAGAATAGCTGACAGAATATAATTGCTGAAATATTGTTTTTACTATTATATTATTCTGTTGAGTCACCTACACAATTCTTTACACTTCACTTCAAAGTACGAAATATAAATTATATCACAATTAATATTGTTGTAACAAGTATATTGTATAAAAAAATGTTTAATGCCAAACAATTTAAATTTAACTTAAATTAACGGTATAAATTTACCTGTAACTTACAATAATTCTCATCGTAAAAATGTAAGTATATAAGTATATACAATATTCTCCGTATTTTAGTTCGCGGGGGCTTAATGCAAAATCCAAAATGTGCTGCTCATTTTATTCAAGATATCTTGCAGACATATACATGTATAGACATAGTATGTAGAAAGGTCAATTTACATCATCTGACAGCATTTTTTATATGACTGCCTTCAATGAAGGTCAACGACATATATCCAATCTCGTCTAATTATAAATCAAGGTTCATGGGAAATTTTAAGTACATAGATGCTCTTTCTTGAGATATCTTGCAACAAGATACATTCTCATTGTTATTGAGTAATGTTACAAAGCATTAGAGTTTTAGTGAGATGGTAAGGGCACTAAACGCAAGAGTTCGTTAAAATTTAATTGTATCACTGATTTTTGATATCAACTTATATTATAATTTCTTTTTCTTTTCATTGTAATATTAAGCAAAATGGGTAACTCAGTTTCTTACAGACTTTACAGTTTTTTTTTTTAGTTTCTCATTACCACCATGGTTACTCAATAGGACAATGTAAAAAGTACGTACAATTATTAAGTACAGTTAACGAATTGTATATTTCAAAACTTATAATATTAATAAATCTCTTACCAAAAATGATGTACTTTGGTACAAATACTCAATAATTGTGTTATTTTATATAAAAATGTACAAAAAAAATATTTAATAATGAATAATAAACTTATATAGCCTTACTATGATTTCGTTTTACATTATTTTAAATATTTTTGCCTCTTTTACATGTTTGAATAATTTTTTTATTAGGGAAATATTTTTTCTCACATCCGTGTTTTCGTCATATAAGTTTATTTATAAACTATCTTAATAATATTATTTAAAGAATAAAATATTTTTATTGATTCTGAATTTATTTAACTCCAATCCAAATATAAATTATTTGGGTTTAAGTCTGTGTAACCTGTGCATTTGTTCTAAAACACAACATTGACAGTTTTATTCAAAGTTGTGAATTTTATCTAAATACCCATGCATTTTTATAGTTATTTAACAGCAAAAAAGAATTCAAGGAAACATTTTAATCACCAAGGAGACAAATTTGTTACCATATATTTTTCAGATTAATATGCTAGTGTTTGTTTTATAAGATTGTTACTAACACATAATACTGTTGCTTTGTTTTAGCTGTTAGTATTTCAGTATAATGTACTTTCTAATTTCTGATATTTTCTAAATAAATGATGAAATAAATGATAAAAGTGTGCCTGAGATATAACAGTAACAGAAATACTATTGATTTTTTATTACATTACATAATAACATATATATTTCAATAGTATTTCTAAGGATTTTTATTAGATTATAATATTAAATCATACATACTATGTATATATGTGGAGTAATAATTTTTATTATTTAAAAATAGTTTTCTTAAGACGAGGTCCCTTCTAATTTCCTGCTGTTGCATGCAACCTCTTAAGGATGGCTTGAGGAATTTAATAGATACAGATAGGTAACATGGCCAGTATATTCTTGTACATAAAACAAAACAAAAATAAAAAAAATACAGTAGGAAAAGGTTCTAGCACCGTGTAATACAAAATGATCAACAGAATGGCAGCTCGGAACGTAGATCTATTGACCGGTCTACTGGAGTTCAATAGGCCTTTCATACGGGACGATACAATGTCAGTAGGGCTTTGGCCTTTATTGCTAGACTTGCTTTAATACTGACTTTTCAAAATATTACAAATCATTATTTTTGTTTACACGAAACTATGCCAAACACTGTACACACGGATACTGGTTATCTTAATGGGACAAAACTGTTGGGTTGTAATACCATTTACATGTAACACATTAGTGTAAAGAAATTGTTGCGAAAAATCTGCATTAAAGAGATTCATAAAGTGTTTTCAAAGTGCAAAGATTTTACACTTATTAGTTTGTCTTAGGATGTTAGAATAAATTATTTCATTTTCTTTTTTTACTCACACCAGCCTACTTTTTAGTAGTTAGCGTTCTTAGTAATATCATTAGTATTATGCAGTGTGCAATATGTTTAAGAGACAAGTTTAGCTACCATATAGCATGAATTTATATTTCAATAAATGAACAGCAGGCGGCCATCGTTTAGTCCTGACAAAATAAATAATCTAATATCGATGTTTCATTTAGCAACAAGTTTTAATCCATGGCAACCACAAGTATAAAATTATTGCAGCAAACTTTATAAAACATTTCCTTTATTTTGGCTCCACAAAAGTTTTGTGAATTAACAATTCTCGTGTATTACATTTTTACAAATTTAATTTTTTCTAGTATAAACCACGTTAAATGGGCTAGATACATTTCTTTATTACTGTATATACCTATATTCATGAAAGAAATAAAATTTGCTACGAGATACCTATTAAAATTCTAAGCTATTGTTTAATGTTTGCGGGTTCATATCTCTGCTAACATGTTGCAAGATATTAAGTTGTAAATACCGATACTTTGAGCCTAAGCAATTATTATTCTGTTCTTTTACGTAGTACAAAGTAAGGTAAATTGACGTGGATGAAATAATAATGGGTTATATTTTTGAGGTAAAATTTATTATTAGAGATGTTTAATCGCATAAATTCCTTTTCCTTAATAACCGCTTCACATATTTGACGGTATGCTATAACGTCGTTCACCATTGTTTTACTCGTTAAAAAGTGATTCGTCCGAAAACTAAATCTTACTTTTTGCCTCATATTAAAAGTTGTTACAGAATGAAAAAGGTAATGTTGAGTGTAAGCGTACTGTCAGAATTGATCCAAATTTTTGCTGTTTTTCATTTTAATTGTTCCCCAGTCTTAGGATTTTAATAATAGTTTAATGATGCTGCAAAGTTCACCATGTCTTTTACACAATTATTCCAATTTTTATTTTGAGTTTTTGAACAACTGACTAGTCTAATTAGATATTTTTTTCAGAAGATCGGTTTTGTCTTAAAATTTCTTGTTTATTATAGTACGTAGAAGCACTGTAACATTTGAAAAAATATATTTTCACTGCAATTATGAACGTTAACACTATGAGCAATTATGAAAACCATGCTTGTTTAGCCAAAAACTGAAATTTATTTTCTTAAAAATTGTGTTATTATTTTCAGGTAAAATATTATAGACGTTCAGAAATATATCTAACGCGGTAGTATCGAAAATCAAAAGGAAATTAAAAGTAGGCGTAAAAATAATTAAAGGACTGCAAATGCATAGAGGTTTTCTACTTTCCATGATTGAAGAACGCATATAAGCACAGTTTATACATACTGGTTACTAAAAATAAAAATATTCCATCATCAGTTATTAGGCATAACTATTTTATATAGTTGGATAAAAAATCATAAATTTCATTCGTGGTTTTTAAACCCTAAGAACACCATAACAGTTTACAAATATAACATTATTCATGTAGTTTATTATTATAAATAACTATTATGACAAATTCTATTACCGAAAGCTGTTTCAATACGGAAAAAGAACAACGTGTCATAAATCTAAATTATTAGGATCAGGGTGAACAGCATGATTCTGTATTACAAAACACAAGGGATATCATATATAATCTTGCTCTCTGGAATACAAAGATCGCTGTAAATCCCTTGCTAGAATAGAAATCACAAATAAGGAAAACAAAGGATTTGTGGAGATCAACATGTATACATTCTGGGAATTATATTCTTCTTAGTGTACTATAATATACTATAAATCATGAAAATAAGTGTTCAATAAAATGTATTATATTAAATAGCTAAGATTTATATTGAATTATATCACTTATGAGGCTAGAATTATTTCAACTCAATCTCTGGCTTTCTAATAGTCTGTTCTCTGTACTCAGTCTCAAGAACAAGTTTGCTGATAGCCTTGTTATTTTTAATGGCGCATCTTTTTGTACTGGTCCTATTGAGTTTGATGATAGTGCGTTATTGGCTATGTTATTAGGTGGAGCGTTTTTAGAACACTTAGATTGGTATTGTCGGTAACAATATAAGAAATCCGCAGAATAAATCAACAACAATCATTTGACATATTCATATGTCACAGAGTAATTATGGGGTTACAATTTTGCATGTAACGAGAGTAAAGCCAGTCACGTGACATGTAGTGAGGTTTTAAGAGAGGTATGTTTGAAATCTCATACCTGCTTATTTATTTGTAATTTTGTACTTTTCTAAATAACTCAGTTATTTCTGAAATAAATTGAAAAAATGTTTTTAAAAATTTATTATAAAACACAAAAATAAACTGTTTTATAATATGTACAGTACGCATGTCAAGAAATGATGACGCAGAATGATAAATCACTACATGGAACAGAACAAACCGGCAGAGTGATGGCTACATAAACATACAAAGAGGTCCAGGAGCCATAAACATTTCATATATGGGCTGTACGTTACCTGGTAGCCAGTCCTCTCTCACTACAATCCACTCACTATACTGAGCACATGTCGGCATATTATATAACATACGTATACACAATGTAGTCAGATTTGACAGACAAATGATAAATTTTGTTTGTATTAAAATATGTTTAAATAAAAATACATGTCAATTATTTGCAAATTTAAAGTAGTATTTTTTATCCTACACTGTATTTAAGACTTTTATTAATTTGTAAATAACAAAAAATGCTGCTCTATAAAAAATAAAATATTGTATATCAAACTATACTGTATATTAACGTAAATTTACAAAATTATTTCCGTAAATATAATAAATAAATTAAATTTTGGAATTTTATTTAACAATCGCTTACAAGTTTTAATTCAACAGTGCCATTGTAATAAATATGTATAGAACAACTGTGAACTCGATATAAATATACATACGATTTTCAGTGTTTTATCCGAGTTATTAAATTTGTTGTCATTAACACATATACTCATTATACTATTCCTTTCAATCCCACAGGATATTTTTTCGTAGGTGTTGATCAAGGATTTCAGTGATCTATCATAAGTAAGGGGTTTGTATTACAAAAGACTAAAGCATGGCGTGAAGTCACAAACAACTGTTAATTCGACAACCGTTTATGTTTTTGTATACATTCTGTATATACTGTAATCTTTATTTAAATTTATCTTTTTAAAGTTAAAAATGTATAAAAAGGTAAAAGGTTGGATCAGTTGGATCTGCGATTCTCATATCTAACATTTAAGACAATATTCATAAATATTTGGGGCAAAAATATAAACTTAAAGTTTTTTGATTGCATTTATTATTAGCTCGAACTGAATGACATTCATGTACAAACCAGCACTTTACATAATGCCTCTAAATATTGATTTAAGTTCTTAGTGAATATTAAATATTTTTATAACTTGTACTTATACTTTGTAAAGAAAAAATAAATTTATAAACATTTATTCTCACACAGTACTAAATAGTTGCAAATTCAATTATTTTTACACCACAAAGAGTAATTTAGTTGCATATTTAAATAAGTTACTATATTTTGTAATAACACAATTCACAACTACAGGTAATAGAGTTGTGAGAGAAACACTTCAATTATTCCTCCATTATTTTACGAATAAATATATAAAATGAAAAGTTTTTTTTTCTAAAAAGTGTTCTTATAAACGAAATCTTCTAATTGAAACCCCATTATGATGTATGAAATGAAATAATCACATGCGTTTCTTCACATACTGGAGATTGTAATTTATTTTTTGTTTTAAATTTTGAGAAATAGATATATTGAACTGAGAGAATTTTTAACGTTCGAGCTGCTGGTTGGGACACTTGAGGAAAATCCTCATTTTTATACGCGATAAGAGAATGTGTTATGTTGGATCGTTCGGAGACACGCAACTGACATTCTCTCTGAAGGGATATATTGTTTGTTTTCCACAATATGGGTTGCCTTCTTCTGATTTTCCTTTGGTTCCTCAGTCTTGATTCAATAAAATACAGTATCTAAGGGTGAGACTCAATTTATAAAAAAAGAATTTGTTTATTAAAAGACTAGTTTTAATAACTACATGGAATTCTAACAAATTCATACTGAACGATTTCTTTCGATATGAAAACTTCAACAGTGTGTAACTTAAACTATAAATAACATAACATTTCTAAATATAGATAAAAATTATCCTAATGAGATGAAATATAATATTCAACAAGGTAAAACCTTTCCTAGGCGACTATTATATGAAATTCATATAGCTCAAACGTTTTAAAAGATTATACAAAGATGATGGCAGTGCATATCCTTCCTAATCTCGCTAACTTAAGATGCAGTAATCGAAGGAACCACTTGTCACCTACTAATCAGCTCCAATTTGTGTAACGGAGTTTAACCAAAGCACACAGCAAACATCTGAGCAGTTAAACATGTCCTAGTTTGTGACGTCACCTCGGCTGGTTTAATTACCATGTCACATCGGCAGCAAACGTCATCGGAACAAAGTTAAAAAAATCTTTAACTCCACTTCTGCAGGAAATGTATAATGATTTGGGTGGTCAGTTCATTGTTAATTCAAAAATTTAAAAATCTTGTACCGTAAATTAGTTAATTAAATTTCATACAATGTAAATTTCGCAACCTAATCAGCCAGTATAATATAATATTATTTTACATCCAATGTTCCGGAACTAAATTATTGGGCGGAGTAACTACCTAATTGGCACGCGTATGAATTTTTCTTCTAACCCTTTGTAGCAGCCCAACTACGTAACCGATCAGACCTCGCGCACTTTGTCCGCGAGTTTACGTAGCTGATGTATCTCACGTGTTGTTTGAATAGATGGCTACCACTTCCCAACCAACTTCTACTCCTCTTCTATAAATAACGGTTCTTAGACTACAACTTCCAATGTCTCGTGCCAAGAGACGCCGACACCCGGGTTGTGAGTCTACCTATTGTTGAAGGGAAGTGAAATATTATTGTTTTGTAAAGTAAAACGTCGTACGCATAATTCAATAGAACATTGGATATTTTAGGCCCACCTAGAAGATATACTTTTTTAGTTATTATATTCTAAATTGGCAGCAACGTGGCAGTACATAACTTTTCCTTTTCCATCTAAAAGTGGTGCTTTTAAGTTTTCGTAATTAAACTGAACTTATAAGTACACTTTGTATTTCTAGTATTTATTATTACTACGACCTCAGAAGTCACCCACCCCCATGTGTTATCGTCATACTACGGTACATAATTTTATTGCGCAAATCTGCTATTGATGTGCCTACTCTGCCATCAACTGGGTGAAACTGAGTGAAAACGCCACAATGCCCTGCCATTAAAATAGAACTATTTGTCTAAAGATGAGTTGGTATTTGAACTTATATCTAGAGGTATTAAATTAAATAGTGACAGTACAGTAAATGAACTCAGGAAGTCCTCAAGACAGTGCTTGAGAAACAATATTTTACCTACTCCTAGTAGCCTATTAAAAATAGATCACAATCAGGAAGTAAAACTTCTCAGTGAAAAAGTGATATTATTAGAACATAGGTGCAGTGAATTGAACAGTGCTAGTTCACCTTTAGAAATCACCAAATTCCAAGAAAAGTGTAAACATTTAATAAACCGTTTATTTTTAGACAACCAGCTAGAACTAAGTTCTGTACATAGTGAAACTTTATCAGCTTTAAAAGTGTAGGCTAGATAGAATGATGTTGAACAACAGTTAGCTAAAAACTTGCTACCTACAGTGAACCTAGAACAGCTTAAAGTGTTAGAAGCCAATTTAAAAAATTGAATCATTAGAACAAGATGAGGCTATGGAAACAGGCAGTGAAAGAACAAATAGGCCCTATTTCTGTACAACCACCAACAATATCACAGCCTACTGCCAGTACCCCCACTTTGCCTATAATGCCTATTTATAATGCAAACAATGATTTGTATTTAGTCAACCTATGTCTGGTTTTAAATATGTTTTAATAAGTTAAACAACCCTGTAGAATGTTATTTACAACATTTTACACAGTAACAAATGGCTTAGTAGTACCTGAGCTAATAAACTTGTTGAAAACTTTGTTAAAACTAAAATGTGAAACTAGCCTATCAGAAAATGAAATTTTAGCAGTGTTACCATGTTATGCAAAAGGTCCCACTTTTAGCCAAAATAATACAGTGTAAGTCTGTCATGCCAAATGTCAACTATCTACACAGGGAATTAATTAGTGCTTTTATCCCTGTAGGCCTAATTGAAAGACAGACTAGATTTAGTTATAGGCCACAAAGGTTTTGATGAGCCACTGTATGAATACATCTATGACATCAAAGAGCTCAGTCAAGTTTTATTGTGTAACATAAGTGAACAGGACTTGGTAACATTGTATAAAAAGAGGTATTAAGCGTACAGATAGAAATAAGTTAATTTTTGAAAACAATCCCATTTGTTTTACAGATTTGGGAAAATGTGTGTATAGCTAGTAACAATATAACCTTTAATGATAACTTAAGAAAAAAAGGACAATTTAAGTAAGACATATGTTAACAACATGTATCCACCACATGTTGAACTTAGAAAAAGTAGGCCTACTGTCAAAAAACCCAAAGTTATGTTTCAATTGTAAATAGGCCTGGTCACTTAGCAAAAAAATTGTTTTAGGAATCCCAAAAAACTAGTCGATAGGGGAGTGGTATTGCACACAACACCTAAAAATATCCCTCCCCGGTTTCATAAGTTTAAGAATAATAATTTTATAAATAGTAATACAGTAAGAAAGAAAAAAACACTATTTTATGAGAGTCTATGGTAAGGTAATTAAAAATTGGAGTAAATTAAACTATAGAAAACCAAATTTAAGACTAAATGTTAGACAGTGTAACAATATGCCTTTAATTGAAGCTATAGTGGATAAAAAATGTAAAAACAAACTGCTTATTAGATACTGGTGCTACAAGAGATATAATTAGTAAAGGATTTTATGATAGCCTATTGTTGAATAAAAAATGTTTCTAAATTAATGAAGTCAAATGATAGAATGTTTGCTGCAAATAACACTGAAATAAAATGTTTTGGTTACTGTTATGCTAAGATAAAAATTTCAAAATTTTGTTGAAAGTAAAATTTATTGTATTGGATAACTTAAAATGGGACATTGTATTGGGAAACCCATTTATATCTAATAGCAAAATTAATTTTAGATCTTGATGGAGATTCATGTTATTTAAATTCAATTGTAATGAGAAAATAACTATTGTCAGACAACAGCCTTTTTTGAACATGAAGTAAACAGCATTGAGTAAAAATAGGGTGCACTAGAGCTGAGGCTGAGATACAAAACCTTATAGGGGATTTTCCAAATGTTTTTTTACTCCAAAATTAGGAGAGGCTCTAGATTTGGAAGTGAGATTAGTTCTAAATGACCCCACACCTGTAAATATTAGGCCTTATTTTATGAGCCCTCCTACTGTAAATAAGATGAAAACAATAATACAGGATTGGTTGGACCAAGGAATAATTGAACCCAGTACTTCAGCCTACTCCAGTCCAGCCTTTTTAACCAAAAAGGACAGACTTGTAGTCCAATTATACCGAATTAAATAAAAAGTTACAGAAAATTGATTTTTTCCCATTGGTGATTTTAAATAATTATTATCAACATCTTAGTGGAGCCAAATATTTTTCAATAATAGATTTAAGAAAAAGTTTTTTGCAATGTCCATTATCACCTGATAGTCAAGATCTTACCTTCATTTAGCACTATATTTGGTAAATATAAATTTAAACGAGTAACCCTTTGGTTTACATGTTGGTAGTGCTGTATTTGTCCGCCCTATCTGGATAAAGTCCTAGACAATATACAATTTAAATATGTGATAAATTTTGTGATGATATCTTAGTGTACAGTAAAGACCTTGATTCGCATTTAGTACATGTCAGAGAGATTGTAAATAGACTAAGCAAACATGGCTTAACGGCAAACCTAGAGAAAGCAAAGTTTTGTTTTGAGGAAATCTCCTTTTTGGGGAACTTAATAAAAAATAATACAGTAACTATAGATCCCGAGCGAACAAGGAGTATAAGAGAATTTATGCCGCCTAAGAACGCCAAACAAATTTCACAGTTTTTTAGGTATGACTAATTTCTTTTCAAAATTTATAAATAATTATGCCGATTTATGTAATCCTTTAAATCGTTTAAGAAGGAAAAACGCTAAATTTGTTTGGACAAGTGAATGTCAAGATTCGTTTGTAAAGTTAAAAGAAGCTATAATGAAATCCTCCTGTACTCCAGTTAGCCGATTTTTCAAAGCAATTTATAGTAATGACAGATGCTAGTGGAATAGCCGCAGGTGGTTGTTTGTTACAGGAAAACGACCAAAATGAATTAATGCCAATAGCCTATTACTCTAGGAAATTTACTGATGCCGAATTAAAATATACTGTTTATGAAAAAGAAGCTTTTGAATGCACTAATTTGCATAGAAAAAAATGGCACGAATTTTTAGAAGTAAGAACCTTTAAATTAATAACTGATAACCAAGCTTTATCCTATGTCCTCAATCACAAAAGGAAGGTAGGAAGACTTGCCCGGTGGATCGAGAGGATTTTGAATTTGCCATTTGAGGTGGAATTTAAAAGTTCCACCGATAATGCGCTGGCAGACGCCCTTTCACGTATGTTTGAGGGCGAGTCGACGGGAACAGCTGATCCGAGCCCCAGTGACTGCCGGAAACGTTCCAGACCAGGATAAAAATAGATTATCGATTTCCTTCTGCCATTCAAACTCCTCCCGAAGGCAAACATGTAAAAACATGTAAACGAACATCTAATGTAAAGCCTAAAAATGCAGATAAATAATAAGTGCAATAACAAGGATTAATTTGTGGTTGTTAATTAATGATTTGCCATTAGCGTTTAAATGATTTAGAAAAATATCAACTTCAAGATAAAGAAACTCAGCGAATCATTCAATCTGTAAAAAGCAATAGTAATAATTTATGTTATTTATAAAAAACAATTTACTGATGTACAAAAAAGGAATGTAAAAAGTAAGAGTAAGATATTTTTGCCTGTACAGTTTAATTGATTTAGTATATGAATTCTTCCACAGTTCTTTAATAGGAGGTTATTTAGGCATTGCTAGAACGCAAAGAAAAATTAATCAGTATTTTTTATAGACCTGATTTAGACGAAATTATAAAGGCAAAAGTGAAAGCATGTAATGTTTGTAAAATGAGTAAAGTGTGTGCCAAAGAAAATATGAAGGCGAATTAGTATCTGTGCCATTTAAGAAACAATATGGATTGTTTATTCATAGATCTTTTAGGTCCCTTAGTGAGAAACTAGAAACAGCAATGTTATATTTACTTGTAGTTGTAGATGCCGCCAGTAAATTTCTATGGCTAATCCCTTTGAGGGAATGTAAGAGTCTTGAAATATGTAATAAATTAGACCGCATAATTTTTAACAACTTTTCTGTACCTAAAATAATAGTGTCAGACAATGCCGCATATTTTACATCACTGTTTTTTAAGAAGTTCTTATTTAAGAATTTTATTGAACACCGTAGACTAGCGCCTTACAGGGCTAATGGAAATCAATCAGAAAGGCATATTAGAAAACATATCTACATTATTACGTAGTTTCTATCACAACTGTCCATAGTAATTGGGATAAATGACCTAGGCTATATACAATTAAGTTTAAAACACCGACCATAATGAAAGCACAGGTTTTGCTGCCTTTGATTTAATGTTTAATCATTCCTGTAATAATGCTTTATCTAATTTATGGAAGCTAAATGATCTAATTGGTGAGAATTTGTCCAAGGAAAACTGTTGTAAACAATTTAAAGAGAGCTGTGGTGAATGTAAAAAGGAGTATAGCACATAACAGTAATAGACAAAAGTACTCAGAGCAAAATTGTAAAACATCCCTTTAAGTTGCATTCCTTAGTATGGATTAGAACCCACTATTTAAGCAATAAGGTAGAAAAATTTTTTGTGCAAAATTAGCACCAAAATATGTAGGAATTTATAGAATTTTATATTTTTTAAGCCCTGTAACTTGTATTGTACAAACACAACTGAAAATGTTTTGAATGTAAAAAAGGTTCATATTGTAGATTTAAAATTAAATTAAGACCTGTGTTCTGTATAAATAAATAAAAAAAAAAATGTGTAGCATCCCTAGCTTAAGGAACCACTTGCTGCCAAATTTAAAAGATAAGATAAAATCCAGGAAGTTAACTGTTTGGTGAATTCTTAACGAATGTGTCAATGGAAATAAAATATAGAAAAAGAATTTGTAAATAGACTTAGTAATAAGAAATGTGAGACTTAGCTTCTCGTGAGGGGACGTTTTCATTCCAAAGTATTCGATCCATATTGGTAACTTGTCCGCAAGTCCTCAGGGTATTTTAATGGCAAAACACTATACACAAAACACTGGTATGAATGCAAAAAGAAGTATGAATGTGGCGCCTATATAACAAAACACTACACTACACTTGTTTACGATTTAATCGCCTTAAATGCCCTTATTCTTGCAACGACCCGCAAATTCTAAAACGCTGCAACGTGCACTGCATGAAAATAGTTTGCCTAAATTGATTTTCTATTTTTGGTCCCTAAGCGAGCAATCATAGAACTGCATTGGCATGCGATCTAGCGGATTTCATAGGAAACTTTTTGAAACCCCGCGCTATCGTATTGTTATGGTTGAATTTGAATTTATGTAATGAAAAAAAGGTTGAATTAAGTTTGTTTTTTTAGAATATGTTTAAAGTAAAGCGACTAATTAGGTTGCGAAATCAAAACAGGGGGGGATATTCTGTACCGTAAATTAGTTAATTAAATTTCATACAATGTAAATTTCGCAACCTAATCAGCCAGTATAATATAATAATATTATTTTACATCCAAGTTCCGGAACTAAATTATTGGGCGGAGAGTAACTACCTAATTGGCACGCGTATGAATTTTTCTTCTAACCCTTTGTAGCAGCCCAACTACGTAACCGATCAGACCCTCGCGCACTTTGTCGCGAGTTTACGTAGCTGATGTATCTCACGTGTTGTTTGAATAGATGGCTACCACTTCCCAACCAACTTCTATTCCTCTTCTAGAAATAACGGTTCTTAGACTACAACTTCAATGTCTCGTGCCAAGACGCCGACACCCGGGTTGTGAGTCTACGTATTGTGAAGGGAAGTGAAATATTATTGTTTTGTAAAGTAAAACGTCGTACGCATAATTCAATAGAACATTGGATATTTTAGGCCCACCTAGAAGATATACTTTTTAGTTATTATATTCTAATTGGCAGCAAACGTGGCAGTACATAACTTTTCCTTTACCATCTAAAAGTGGTGCTTTTAAGTTTTTCGTAATTAAACTGAACTTATAAGTACACTTTGTATTTCTAGTATTTATTTACTACGACCTCAGAAGTCACCACCCCCATGTGTTAATCGTCATACGGTACAATCTTCCTTCTACAATCCCATTTTAAACGACGTGAATGTATCTAGTAATAAAGCGTGATCTATATAAAATTTTCTGATAACTTTAATATTGTAATAATTAAGCCCTATTTTCTTATTACGTTAATTTCTTACTATTTCCAGTTCATGGAACTATTTAATCTAGGTACTCCAGTCAATACAGATGTTCTAATAAACAAGAGGGGTTTCTTGTTTAGTTGATCATATAGAGGTAAATGGTACACAACTGAGAAACCCTTCTCTTTGACATTCTGAAGCTAATCAAAACCGCAACTGCCGTTAGACACACAACATGGGGACATGTAACGAGTTTGCCATGGCTCCTGTGGCAACATATGTAACATTGTACTTTGCACGAAATGCCAGAAAGGTACTTAAACTTTCATACTTAACAAGGATACCCTGAGTATATTGTACGGAGATTTTTCAAACAGCTCAGAATATAGAGAACTATTATTAAAATATTCTTTAGTTTTACATTTTCATTAACTTTTCGGTTTTTCTCTATTCGATTAAAAGATATATATTTGCATGGGACTAGAATGAAAAGAGAACGTAATGTTATAATGGCTGACAAGATATTCTTAGAGTTTCTTAAAATTATGTCGTTGACCAATTCAGCCTCTGAATAATTGTAATAGAATTAATATTTTAAGACAGATGTACTACTTTATAGTCATATTTTAGTTGGCTAAAGTAATAATCCAGTAATTTAGGAAACCGCATTATTAGTTAAGTATAAGAATAAATTTATTTTAATGCAAAAGAACTTAAATCAACTAAAATATTCAGACGGGTGCAAGAAAATATGTGTCCATCTGTAGTCCCCAAAATAATTGGCCACTGAAGTAATATCGGCGTTCGTAGATGTACTCCTACAGGAGTTAGAAAAATTACTTTGTGTCTAAAAAAATATTATTTATTAAGGAGAAAATAATTAAAGGGTGCGCTAATACAGTTTTTCCACCAAATCAAGTAGCACATTTAAAAAATTAGATTTACGAAAATGTTTACAGCACAAGAAATATATTAACATAGTATTAACTAATTACTTAATAGATGACAATAATAGCCCTAGAAATTATTTCACCGGTTATTACGAAATTTGTATATTAATTTCTTTTCTCAGAAAAGGTTTATATGCCCATTGATGTAACTTGCCACTAGGCGGTGCTGCAATAGATAAACATTTTCAAAGCATCTTCACATTACAAACTATAATTGAGAGACAGTTCCGTTTATTAAATAGCAAAATAATACTTGAAGGGAAGTTATGATATATATTTGTCTTTGAAATAAATTTGTGGTTGAACTTAAAGCTTGAGTGTTAGAACACTTAATAATAAATTACATATATTTGTACAATGTGTATAATCATACAGTTTTGACAGATTTTCTTGGTCGTGGCTATAAGGCAAACTCCCCATCAGCGTTGGAAATATAATTCATTTGAACCATAAGTCCTCATACTTGGGCGATTCTCATGAGGATCGTGCGAAGCCGCATAAAAATGCTAGTACAATATAAAATGCTAAATTTTAGAAATACAATTTTTACATTGGAAAATGTTCCCATAATATATTTAAGACCCCTTTAAAATTAAAATTAAAATTCATAGTAGGATATATAGCATTCAATAGTTTTCTTTTAATTACAACACGAAAAAGTACAGCATCCGATGTAAATAATATCCTATGAAAGGATTAGGAATTTGTAGTTTACATAACATAGAATACCGTATATACATTCCTATTAACCATATGTTTATAAAATGGAAACTTATCTCATATAGTTATACCTATTTTAATCTGGATGTTTTATTTGGTATATTACTATATTTATTTTATTGTCTCACTACTAAACGTGTATTACATTTTCAGGTATGTACCCCTAACATCAAAGAAAACAACCCAAGATAACTTAAGTTAAATTGATAACTTAGGTATCTAGTGACCTAGAATTATTAGTAATCAAGTATCCCATACTAATTAAAACAACTAATTTTGGTTCATTTGACCTAAGGTTATGAGAAAGATAATTAGAAGTCGTTCAGAATAACTGATTTCGTAATAAAGTATATTTGGTAACTCGTATTACAGAATACAAAAAGGATTCACCATTATTTAATTTCTAAGTTGAGAATAAAACTAAAGTAAAACAAAGATGTCTTATTTTACCTGGCTAGGTTAGAGCTAAGAAGAACTCTTTAACACTTAACCTTTGGACTAACGGCTTAAAGGTTACTTCCGAAGCACCACCAATGGCCGGGCAGGTGAGCTGCTTGCAATGACAGGATCGCTCAGCGGTCACCCATCCAAGCAGCAGCCAAGCTCGATCTTGATTTGGTTGTCTAACGATAACCATTGTACCCGTTACAATACTCCATTGGTTGCAAAACTACGAAATATTTACACAATATTAAACATTAATATTTATATAAGAATATACATAAGCATTAGTAGCACCACTTACCACAAATCATTGTAACTCATTATAATTTATACAATAAAATTTTAATTCAAGCTAATTTTTTTCATTGTTTTAATTACATGTAAATTTATATGGACAAATTATATTCTTCTACATAAAAGGATTTCTGAGTAATGTATTGGATTTATAAATCATTAAATTATGTATACAGGTTTAATACTTTTCTAGCAAGGAATTAAAATAAAATACTAACCAATATAAGGTGCAAACAAATTTAATAGTTTAGTAATCCTCTTTTATGATTTATAAGAATACATATTTATAAAAGGAACAAAGACTGTAAAATATTCATATGCAGTAAACGATTAAGAGGTAGTAAGTTGTATTGAGAATGTTTTATTAAAGTAAGGTAGCCCAGTCCCCTAACAATCCCTTTACCGACCAAATAAAATTACTTCCTGGTAAAATCTTAAAAGTGTAACACAGCAATTTGACCCAAAGTTTTATCACTACAGTTAGAAACTAGGTATTTATTGATTTTATTGACTATCTAACGAATTCATAGATAAAACATACTTAAATTTTAAATGTTAGACTAACTGTAAGAATTTGTGAAATTTGTTCTTTTATACACTCACAGAGAAAAAATAAGAAATAAATTTACAAAACTGTATTAAATAATTAATTTATAAAAAAAGTTTACAAAAAATCACTGTAATCGTTCAATTTTATAAAACTTTTTATATGTCACGATTCACCATTTAAGATGTTATATTTCAGATATTGATTGCGTTAATCTTTTCTTTAATAAAAAATAGAACTAGATAGTCATTCTTAAGTTTTAATCCAAGAATGTTCATATTTAATTATAAGCAAATTTGCAAAGGTATCTGACTGTATGAAAACATGACATTACTCGTGTTAGATATTAATTGGGTCCTGTGTTTTTAGTGTTTAATTTTCTTAATATGATAATTATTCTTAGACACAACAGACTTTCTTGTGATATTGCTCCCAACGGCTTTACTACAACAATCACAGGCTGCTTCACTTATGATGGATGAGGCCATTAAAAGAGGGGACTTGGTTGAAACTCTCCATCTACAACAAAAACTTCCTTCCTCAGCTTTCCAGGTGTTTCTTGCCATAATGAATAAAAGCCCCTTACCATTATATGCATTTAAATATCAGAAAGGTTACTCATTTCATGTCGGCGTAATTTAATTTTTTTATTAATATTAACTTTTCAGGTAGTTTCAAAATAACATAGGTCTTGCAAGAATACTGCTGTATGCTTTTATTGCATATTTTTTGGATTTGAAGATTACATAAGAATTAGACCTACACTTGAAGAAACCTTTAATTTCTTTCAATTCAACAGAATTCAGAAAATAGTTACTTAAAGACTGAAGCTCCAAATTCAACTGCAAAGTAAGACTATTACTTCACACATTAACCTAAGGATTAGCTATTCTGGGAACAAACAGATAATTTTTTACTCTAACATTTTATTCTTCTCTTATTATGACGACATCATCATAGAATATGTGATTTTATGCATGAATAAGTACATAACTAAACATTTCATTAAGTATTCACTGAACTGCAATAGTTTAACTAATTAAATGTTTAATAATTTATTAGGTGTAAATGTTTATGTTTAATTACGAACATTAGATGGAAAAGAACATACAAAACTACAGCAACAAAGTTATAAACTGTTCCATTAATTGCTCTGTAAATTTAACATATGTAATTCGGTAGGCTTTAAGCGTTTTAATTCATGTTTTAATTCGTCTTTTGCATTGTAAATACGTTTCAACAATATTAATTCATACAGGTACGTTCATTTAAGTTATAAATTGAATAGTAACAATAATGATGAAATGTTATATCATTTATTAGTTTAATTACTATATTCCGATTTTAAATACATCAGTCATTTATAAAAATTATTAAAAGCTATTAAAATATACTTAACAAAGTCCATAATAGCTTACAGCTTATAAATCCATATAATTAAAGTAATAAATAATAAAAAAAAGGATCTTTAATTCAAGTACCATTTACTATATAATTACACCAGATAACTTATGGAGGCTACTATAAAAATATTATGGCTATAAACGTATTAAGCACGTTTTAGTTGAAGATCGTTTAATAGCTAATAGTCTTGGCCTTGACCAAAGTCAATTCCATTACAAATTCATTGATGATGTAAGTATTTCAATGGAACTTTGCTTAGCTATACTACAAGGCATACTTTGTGCAGAATTAAACGAGTGTATCGTATGACCAAAGATTGAAGTTCTATAAGGTAAATCCTGCATTATCGTTGGTTTCATACACGGCATTTACACAACATTCTTTAAACAAAAATTACAAAAGTAAAATTATTTGTTGTAATAATATTTATTGGAAAAAGATTCATTTCGAATTGTATATAAATCTACGTCGACAAATATTTATACATCCAAATTATTTTATAGTATTCTATTTGTTTTCAGTAGAATTTTCTATAGACTATATGGTGTACGAAGGAACTGTTACTTTTACAAGAAGTGAATGTAACTAAATGTATACACATCCCAGTCCACTAAAGGCTATTTTGAGCGCTTTTTATTACATTTTGTACCTGTAATAGGAAATGTCTATTGTAGTCTACTGCGCACAATGAATAGGAAATTTACAAAACTTGACTTAAAATAACAAGTTAAATATTTCAGAGAATAACTTTTTAACTCATAGGAATTATTAAGAATTCTTTGGATATCAGGGTAGATGTTGTACAAGTTATAAAATCAACTCCAAATATCATGATAACAGCAATAATTTTCCATGAAACATGGCACATTACTCATGTAATATTTAAAATATTATTAGTTTTCTAAAACATCCTTCGGATTAAAATAGTTTAGATAAGATGGGCTTGTTTTTTTATTACTTAATTATTTCAGCGTAAAGAGGAGGTATGTACGTGTAAACGTTATAAATTAGTAAAATCGTGCTTTTGAGGTGAATTAGGGATCTTATTCCCAAATAAGACATTATTTAACTACCTCTGTTGTTAAATGATGTTTGAAATTTGTCAGACAGCTTTAACCACTGATCCCATCCTTGTGATGTTACCTTGCATGGGTGGAGATCCTGAATACATCTTTTATAAAATACTGATGCTCTCTTATCCTTTCCAATTATATTTGTATTCTCTAAATTAATCTACTTTTCAGATGTAATAGTTATTTTAGTGTTTCTGTAACAGTTTGGGACCCTTAATAAACCTTTCACCAAATTCACAAATACTGGAAATAGAGAGTAACAGTAAAATTGAATTGTCTCTTTGTTACCCCATCACTTAACTTGTACAATCCGTTTATACCAGTAAATAAAAAAAGTTTTAAATGAATAACAAAATAATTTTTATTCAATTAGACCCAACTGACTTTGTTATATGAGCGTAAAAGTTACATAAATTTATGTCTGTAAATTTTAACTCTGTTTTCTAAATTACACTCGGCATCGGGAGAGATAGCTTATACGTATTACCCCACAGTATATGAGCACTTTATACTTGATATCAGAATGCCAACTTTACAATTTCTTGACTTCAAATAACCCAAATCACAGGTATATATTTTAATAGTATTGTCCCGTAGGAATAATGTTTTTAAATAATAATTGCAAACTACTTAACAGTTATAAGGCCATTGAAACACTGTAGCTACATTAATTTTCCATAAGGCATCTATTGCTAAAGCCAGACTCAGTATATATTAGCAAAGATACCACTGGAAATCGCTACTAGTTTGCCAAATGTAAGTAAAATTTCACTATACCACTCCCGGTATTGCCTTATTTACTCTTTAGAAGGGTAATATTTTTGCTTCACACGAATTGTATAGTTGTAAATTAAAACAAATGGCTATATTGTTATTTCGTATAACAATATAATATACATTGACATAATTATAAGTGGTAAATATTATTTGTACATTTTATGTTCTGCCTGTCATCATAATTGAATGAAATAAAAATGCCGTATAAATTTAAAAGCCAACTATTTGACATTAAGGTAAATAACTAATACTAAAAAAGATCTGAGTAATCTGTATTCTAAAAATATAAACATGAAATTCATATTTTGACACTCATTAAAAAATTTTGAGCATTAAAATGATTGTATACGTTATTTTTAAATGCGTATTTAAGTTTTAAAATCTAGTATTTATATTTAAAAAGAAAATATATTATTTATTCTTATAATCATAAATACAATTGAAAAATGTGTGTAGTAATTGTTTTTAAGAAGAAACACGAAATGGGATGCTATCTAGCTTAGATACTGTCTATTGCAATCAATGTACAATATCCAGCAAGCTACTGGACAGGAAACGCAAACCTCTACACTAAGACCATTGTGTGTAAAGAATTAGTTTGTTACAGAATTTTGTTAGTAATTAATGTGTAATAAATGATAGTATTATATTACTTAGTTATATATACTATAAAACTTATAGTTTTTTCAACTAGCCTGATTATTTAAAATATGTTATAAAGTAAGCCGTTAGTTGGCAAGTATTTTTGAATAAAACCCTAGCTTTCACGTATATGTGTTGAGTTTTGCTAAAATATTATAGTATATTTATTACAGTTCAATATATTGTTGAATGTATTTCATATAACCGTCTTGATTATTATTTCTGTATTTATGATGAATGGAGTCAGTTGTATTAAATAAAGAATATGAGAAGTAAACTAAAGTCGTTTACTTACATATATAACATATGACTCTAGGAAAATATCAGAAGAAAATTTCAGTTTAAGTATTCCAGAGCAGTTCAAGTGATGGATGATACCATTAGGGCAGGTTTGATGGCGTTGTATCCTTCAAATCTCCTTCAAAACTTCCTCACAAAGTGATCCCGTCCTTACATCCGTCATTTTGCAGTTATAGTGGTATTTTAAATATCCTGTGCTTAAAATGTACAAACCTAGAAATTTTTCTGTTTTTCCAACCTGAAATAAAAATTTTGGTTATGCTTTTTTCTTATATAGAGTCCATTATATTTTTCACTGACCATGAATTAAGTAAGTATGTTCCACTTTGCAAAATGCTTCGTTGATCCTTCCAAATAAATACATGTTACAGGCAAGAATGACCTTGCTTACCTTATAATACCCTTGGACCAAGTTATATAATAGTGTTATTTATGACTTCTAAAAAAGTAACTAAAGTTATATTAATATAAATTATTTATACTGCAAAATATTATTTAACTACCAGGATTTCAATATTTTGAAAGTCACCTATTGAAGAACGCAGAGATAACATGTAGAAATAAACTTACGTTTTTCAGTTCACTTGTGTGTGAGTACTGTATACAATACAAGTTTGTCCATTGACGTACACAGAGTACATATACTATTAAAACCTATACTATTTCCAAGAAGTATCGCATAACAGATTTCATTGTGGTTGAGTGCAAAATGTAAAGTTCATACCTCATTTCATCGTAATATGGGTTACTATGTTGCATTTTAAGTTATCACTTTATACTTAGTGTGTTACAAAAGTGTGCTTTCTAGGAATTTGTTGTTGTCATCCTGGTTATTTATAAGAAAATTTTTAAAATTCTCAATGGAATAAGTGTTTAGGTCTAATCGTTATTTAGATACCGTGCTCGTAGATAGACAGACAATATATATATATATACGAGAAGAGGCCATAGAGTGATAGGGTAGCGCTCAACAAAAAATAAAATTACCTTACTTTTAGGTAAGGCAAATCTACGTCCCAAAATATAAGTAAAGAAAGAAAATGGTTTTAATTGAGATTATAGAAAAAGGGCTCAATCAATTTAATCTATTAATCATCAATAATCATTATGGCCATTTAGTACCTATTTTGTCTATTCAGAAACAAGAATTAATGATATATTTCCAGCTCTTCATAATATATTCATACATGTTTAACCGGAAATGAACACAAACTTCCATGAAAAACTGAAACAGTAGACTGACAAACTCATCAAAATTTAATCAGACGCAGAGACGTTCTGTCATTGTTAGCGGTACATTATAACCCTTCTGTAAAAATACACAATGGTACCGTGCTGCGCAATAACTCCTCCCCCGAACAATATCTGTGTATTATTTACTTGGATTAATTCTCCAATGAAACGACCCCTGTGAGTTATGTGAAGTTTTCCAATTACATTTTACACAATACAAAAGTTTTGTGAAGAATGTAGTTGTATTATTCTATACTAGAGTATAACAACTTAATGGTGTCTCTTTTTGTTTGTGTGAATGTGTTACTCAACTACGTAAAAACCACTGAACCGATTGTACTGAAACTGTACATTAGCGTTCTTAGTGTCCTTGGTTTACATCATTAATCGATCTATTTTATAAATATCTCTTGACTACACATTTTTAAACATTAAAACTATTTTTTCTGCTAACTCAAGAGATATTAAATGTGTTACAATCACATTTCAATGTCATGAATAATAATCATATCAACCTATAAAAAATTTAACACGTGATAGTAGACATTTGTTGTTATTCTTTGGTCATAGTCAGTTACAATTTTAAAATGTCATGCTGTGCTAAATGAAGCTTTTATACGTTTGAGTTTGTTTCTTTGTTGTTTTAATGGATTACGGTAGATGTCATAATATATAACATTGCAAGTAAAATAAAAAGCTAGTGACTTCGATTTTAGGCTTCGTTAGGCTTAGTGTTTTCTAGCTATAGTATACAATTTTATAATTTTTACTGAAATAGATGGACCTTTTTTATTAAATAGCATGAAATATTTGAAAGACTTTCGAGTAATTACGAAGGTACTTAATAAGTGATCTAAAGTTAAAAATAATATACGAGCTAAAGAGTTTGGAATTTCTTTCAGCGGAAAATAAGATATTTTTAATAACAATTTTTAAACACAAGGATTAGTAAAATTTATTATTATTTAAAACCTTATCTATTACATATTGAGACAATAAAAAAATGCAAACATTTTGGATGTAAGGTATTGCAATATTTGATATTCAGTAATCAGTTATATATTTCATAATGCTACTTTAACCTACAATTCTTCTTAATTAATCTCATATAGCCAACATTTACTCTGTGATGGGACTGTTGTACCTTTTGGGAAGTATCTGCTACATGTTTCATTATTTTTAGTGTATATTGTCATACCGCAAAAGTAACTGCAAAATTAAACTACTTTTCAATCTACAGGTGAACTGAAAGAAAAAAACTCAAATCCTGTTGCAGTTATTTGAAAAATTAATATTTTGATAAATTATTTAAATAATATTTTTTAATTGTCTTGTATAAAAGGCCATGTATCGAGAAACTCACTGAATAAATAAATTGGTAAACTATATTTAAACAATTTAAACGCATTTTAAAATTGTATATATTTGTCATGCAACATAACTACCACTAACATCATTTTATTATGGCAAGATATTCATAATTTTATTTCAAACTGCTATTAAATCCAATATAATGGGCAAAAATTAAAGTAACAAGATATATCAAAAGATATATATAAAGTATCAAGGGGATCGGCTTCTCCTTTAAAAAAAAAATATCGAAATAAATTATTCAAGTCCAAAAATGTATGCTTTCCCCATAGTTAAAAACATGGGTGGAATTTTATGTATGGTATGGCCAATTATGGAATTTTGCTGAGTTTGAATAAATATTTTTTTATATATTTCTTTATAATAAACATTTCTAATACTATATTTATTAACTTGAATTAAATCTAATAAACTCATGCAAGGTAATTCAGACGCACTTTCTAAAACACAGGTTTTAATACGAATTTCGTTAAGAATTCCGCTCGTTCAATACAGAGAATTGGCATGTACAGGAAACGTAACAGGCATTCTAAGGATGCGTGTGGAGTCAGACATCCATTGGTCGGGTTCTGATATAAACACGCACGCACAGGCGTATATTGAGTCTGTTTTGTTTAACAGGATTACAGTTATCTTCATAGCGTTTGAAATAACGAAATAGTACTTATAAGTAAAATTATTTGGATACATGAGTTACATTAAGTAGATTAAAATATTTATCTTGCATTTACATAGTATACAAGTACAATATGTATATAGTACGTGCAGGGTAACAGGCCTAGCTAACATTGCATACAAAACTATAGGTATATATTAGCACTTTTCAATCTCTAAATGATATTTGGATACTTAGATATATGCAGACGCTATATAGAATAATCCATATAGAAATCTAGTTTCAGGTAATATTTTAAGTTTACAGAATACGAGATATTGAAAGATACATTGACTTAGTTTTCATAAATCTTAGTTTCATGTCAGAGTGTACATATTAAAGGTTTTCGTTTAAATGTTCCATAAAAAGATATTGGATGTGCTGGGATATTAAAGTTAAATTTAATAGTGTGTTGTATTTTTAAAATGTCTTGAGATCAATGAGGTTTTTTATTAGAAGCTGATCCCCTTTTAAGCCATATTCTGCCTGTCATCAAAGATCACTGGCCTGTGCGAAGTTCTTATAAAACAGAATAAGGTGAGAGTCGATACAGTACAAGGCCGATGGTTATGATAAAAAGTGCAAGGGTCACGGACAAGATTCGAACGCGCGCTATCTCTAACTCAGACTCAAAGTCCAACGTCTTAGACCGATCAGCCATTGGCGCTACCGGCACTGTAATTATACTACTGTTGTTTCGCAGCCATTGTCATTATTCAAAGGTGGAATAAACAAATATTCACATACGATCTGTCAAAAATCCAATAGAGTGACTTGCACCATAATCTAACTTGGTTTTCCTCATATATAAATAAATCTTCATGGACAAATTTAAGTCTAAATTACAGTTCGTATGTCAGATAATGTTTGGACTTACAGACAAATTAAATTTTTAGAGCCTTATGAGCAACAGGTTTTGCTAGTTATCATCCAATTATTTACTAACCATTTATCGTACGACACGACTTTTCATTATTGAATTTTCAAAAATATATATTTTTTAGTGTCATTCTTAGCCATAAATTTCACTATTGATTAAAGTTCTTATCTCAAATGTGATATTATTATCACGTCTTGAGAAAACATGTCTTTAATTTAAACAACTTCATATATAATACTAGCTATAAGCATAAATAAATAGTTTAAATTTAATTAGCTACGTATATAATTTTTGGCTTGTCTACTTCAATGTAAACTTAAAATTAAATATATAAAATAGGTAATAACTAAACGTTATTTATTATTACAACAAATAAACTAATAAATTATACTTACATGATAAAAAGGTATTCCAAGATAGTAATATAATGCTCTATAACAAAAAGTAATAGAGGATTTAATGCTTCTGTAAAAGGTATAGAATACCAACCAAAAACAAATTCGTCACAAGACAATATTGTTTTTTAATTCTCTTTTGACTTTCCACTGTTAATTGAAGTATAAAGAAATGGAAGCTTCGGGGAAGAGTACAAAAGTATAACCAGTTTAATTGGTGACTCGTAGTAAAGTCCTGCTCTTTCTTTTGTTTAGTTAAAACTCTACGACGAAATAGTTTGGAAACCAAGTAAAACGTTTCTCAAGGTAAAGTAAAACTCGCAATTGTTTCCCTAAAAAAAAGTTTTTGTATAAGAAATGTAACTTGATTTTATTTCGTAATGTTTAATTTAAAAAAATCAAGGACAGTAAAAAAGAATTTAATTTAATGATTGGCACACATTTTAAATTCTTTTAATATTAATTATATTTGCAAAATTACATTTTTAAGTAGATTTATTTCATAATCATATGCGGGAATCAGTCAATGAAAGGAACAAACTGATATTACTATTATATAATTATTACTTTTGGGTGTTATAATAGTTTAATAGAATAAAAAAATATGTTATATAAGTTTAAACCGTTGGCGATTGAAAAACTATATGAAAATATTTTAATAACTAAAGTTTTACTAGTTTATTTTATTTATTAAGTATTCCTACGTCCGGTACCTTATATACAAAATGTGACGTAGATTTATTTTGGGATATTTGTTTGTAGTAAAATACTGATAACATTATACATAAACATGGATTATTAGTTTCCAGTAAAAAACATTCTCGGCAATTATCTTGCTCTCCGTGAAAGTAGCATGATTCTCTTCTACGTTAAAGTTTTGCCGTACAGCTGTAAAGAATAAGTACCTCACATGTATAAAATGAAAGAGAAAATATTTTATAAAAGCACATTTTCTCCCGAAAATAATATTTGTAAACATACATCTATATTCTTAAGGAAATTTAAATTCAAAAATCTGTTTCAAATATAACATGATTATTCAGTTAACTTTAGATTTAAGGATTTGTAATTTAAGCCGATTCTAATTATTAACTGGTCTCGTAGGTATGTTTATCTAAGATTAGATGAATAAATCAGATTTATTTAAATAAAATACTAGAACACTATGGATACTAATTTGTTTATAGGGACTCAAGATGGTTTGAGTAACCAAAATGACCAAAAATGATAAACTTTTATTGTCACAAAAATTCATAGCTATAAATATTACAAACATTTTACGTTTACAGTCAATAAACTATTATAAACATACAGAAAATGCGTGATTTAAAAGCATTGAATAATTCTTCATAATAGTAAAAGTATATTATGTTGTGTGAATTTTCAATGTAAAAAGTTCTTTACCACTTTGTTGGTCACTTAGTATAATTTGTTTATTTGTATATGTTTAAGTAACACGTCATTTGTGAAGTCTTGCAACAAAGCATGAAGAATATTTAACTAAAAACATAAATTAAAATAAAACCTGAGTTGCAGTATTGATAAAATTTTTAGAGTTAAGTTCAGAGAACTGGTCTGTTTTAATGACAGCAGCCCCTTGACTTAACGATTGCTCAGTTCTACAATTACGTCAACAATGGCGGACTAATGACACTACTAATCGTGCACCAACGTCATGACAGCGCTGCGACTGTACTTAAAGATGATTCGTAGTTATTGTGTTTCAATCTATACCCTCCTATTATTAGTTAGAAATATTATACTATATTAGATATCATTCTATATTGTACAAATGCTATTTCCTTTAAATTTAAAGTAACTAAGGAGAATATAAAATACATAAAAGTTTCTGTTTGGAGACAAAAGAGTCAGTGATAGTTAAGTGGCTGTGATAATAGGTGGTAAGCTTCAATTACGCTAAGATCTATTCAATTGTTGAACCAGAACCCATTCTTGGTCATGCAGGAATGAAGTTGAATTCAATGTGTAACCCCTTAATGATGAAATATAGTTCGAAACATCTTGCCAAATTCATTCTTATTCATTACGTTCGATTTAATATCGGTGAATAAATAATATAATTAAAAGACCTTTGGCAATATTTTTCAACAAAAATTTACTCTAAACTTTTATTTGTGGCAATCATGGTTAACTCTGACACCAAATTAAAAATATTAGCTAGCACTTTACCAAATCCTACAAAAGGGCATGCCCCATCAACGATCTCTATATAAAGTCAATTTGTTCCCGGTTTTTTTTCACTTTTACTAAAATTAATATGTTTTCCCTGACTCTTCAGTAATCACTTTCGCAATAGATACAAGAAACCTTACCTATAAAAAAATGTATTGTTTCTTGTAAGAAAATGTTAAACAGATTATTGATTAAATGAAGAAATATGCACTGAGTATATTTAAGTTAAGGAATACCGAATAAATTTTTTAAGGGTTTCATCATTGAAAAACTCAAAATAATTGAGTAGAAAAAAATTATTATGTACAAACTAGGAACGAAGTATACTAACTTAAAATAAAATATATGTAAACGTATATGTATTTACTAAACAAGGATTTTTATAGTAGTTTAAGGTCTTGTTTGTAACATTCACATTAATGTATAGAACATTCGGAACTTTTATTTGTACGAGTACCGTTAGCCCCCAATGCACAGACAATATTTCGATTATTTAGGGGACACATGTCAAGGTTATTCCAAAAGAAAGAGCTTTTCTGCAAAGCAATATCATTTGGTTTCAAAAAGTCTCTTTTCCTGCTTCATACCAGCTTTGTTCAAATACTTTTGTATCCTTGTGAACTTATTGTATATAGCGAAATATTGTTTTTTTGAAATATGAAGCTGTGATATACGAGTTAATAAATAAAACCCTTTTGGTTTGTTATATACTAATTGTAAAACCCAAATTATTTTGTAGCCAAGGCAAACCAAATAGAAGGATAAAAATATAATAGCTATTACCAATTTAATTGCATAAATATTGCAAAATCATAACACATTATTATCATTGGTAAATCCTAATAGTGTTGTGATTTTAATATGAATAACATCACTTTAATTGCATTGATATCGATGGAAAATTTTAGGATATGAATAAAGGGACAATTCCTTTTTGTTAAATAAAAGATATTAAAAGTTCCCCAAAGTTTAATATACATTTAAAGCAAGTTTCCTTGTGCCCGTTAATCCCCGTTTCCCCACAAAGGTACCTGCCTACAATAAATAACTTAAAACTAAATTTTTAATATATTATTATAAATTATTATATTTAAAATATTAAAAAGTAATAAAGCCTGCAGCGTCGGTTAAATTTATAAAATGAAACTTGCAAACCCGTTCCCGATAATCGGCCTGATTATATCATATCGGTCAAAGGTCGCGGATAGTCCTGCACAGAAGCAATGAGTTACATCCACAAATTTATAGACTGTGTCCTAATCATAACAAGATAGATTGTTTCCTAATAGTGTAGTGTTTTAAATACTCCTTAATGTAGCAGTAGGTGTAATTTTTACTTATTAATGAAAGAAATATCCGTTAGTTTATTAAATAAAAATATTAAAGTTAAAGTTTAATATACCATTTGCAATTTCCTTTGTGTTTAATTGGAAGGTACACATCATCCATCTCATAACTGCTGTTATGCTAAATGAAATAATTAGAGGTATTATATTATTTCATTGCAAAATATTAGCAAAAGTAATAAATTATTGTAGTAATTTATAAACAATGAAACAAAATCAACAAACAATTCATTAATAAACTGTGTTACCAAAACAATTAAGAATGAAGGTACTTAAAACTAAGTACGGACTGTGGAAATTCCACAACTTGACGTAATGTTTCTCTGCCACACTGCATGATTGATGTGGGAGGCTGTTCACTCTCCCCATCGTCAAGCGTCAAGATTGACGGTGGCATTTAATAGCTTACATCACTGAGGAACGTTCAAGAAACATTATAGAACACATATGTACCTTTTCCTTTGTTTACTCTTAATATATTAAAATATTTAATTGTGTATACACACGTTACATAATTATTTGTAAATAATAGGTGCAGGTACTTACATTTATAAGATTTTTAAATATTAAATTTTTAAGTATGAATAATGTGTTACATATCATTCAAAACAATTCAGAAACACTGTGTTATCAATAGCATAAATTTTATAGTAATGACGTTTTAAAACTAATTACATTTTGGCAGTGAAGGAAATTACCAAAATATCGTAATTTGCCGTTATGCATGATTATGTGGGAGTTCATCTCCCATCGTCTAAATTGACTTTTTTCCATCGCAGGAAGCGTGAAGAAAGCCAATAAAAATATCGTTTTCGTTATCTTAAGCAATTAAAATTTAAGAGTCTATACAAGTTACAAATTATTTGTAATAATATTCCTTACATTTATATGATGAAGCAGCTTTTTAAAATATTGAACTAGGAGTACTTGAATACATGTGTTATAATAGCATACAAATACGTTTTCAAAGTTCTCAGTAATTTTATTAACACATCAATGTTAAAATTAATTAATGATGAAGGCATTATATCGTATTGTGGACAGTAAGCAATAAAGTTGGAATAGCGTACATGAAATTGTTTCCATTACTACAAATGGATTGTTCTTGTCGAATATTATCCCCTTGAAAGAAATAGTTAAGATTATTATATAGTTAATTGGGAACAGTATAAATACACTAATACACAATTTTTCCTTTGGTATTGATATATTATTGAAGAAAATCTAATACTATTAAGTTAATTGGGAAACATAAAATTTCAGACACTGGATCTACGTAAGTAAAAACATGGACTCGGAGAACATGTCCTTTAAGATTCAGTAGATCAATAAAAATTACGTAGTAAAACGCCCTCTTGTATATCAATTTTGTGAAATAAGATATAACAATTTTCATTCATTTATTTTCTACGGGAACTTAATTTACCATAACGAATTTTTTGGTAAACTAGCAAACATGCATAGTAAAACCATGATAACTCCCTATACCGCACTAGTACATATCAATAAACCTTATTTTTGGAGATTCATCTTTTCCTAAGTTTTTTTAAAGCTTGAACTGTATTTTATCATATAATTCTTGTCGTTATCAGATTGTTTAAAATATTATCGTGCGGACAGACTTATAGAGTGAAATAATATTTTATTCAGACACTAGGTTGATATTCTTGGCTAACACTGAGACTATAAAGTAAACAGTGTTAAATAAGACTTTGTTTCAGTTATAGCACAGCAAAGTAATCAATTTTCTTTACCCCAATGTTTTATGTGGTTATTAATTTTAACTACTAATATAATCACTTTCTTATAGATTGTCTACAATTGATTATTGAAAATAGCAAGTTGAATGTAACTCTTAGATGCACAAAATTTATTTCTATAATAGTTTTTTTTTACGTTACGGTCCTTGAAGTAAAATAATATAAATTTATAACTCAATAAGAAATAAAGTAACGAAAAACTAGAGGTGAGTGTTTTTGGTAACACCGTGTAACACAAAATCAACAGAGACTGGCATCCCGGAACACAAGCGCTATTGGCTGCTCTGCCGGATTTCAATAGGGCTTTTCAGAAGGGACGATACATTGAAGGGCTTTGGCCCTTATGGCTATCCTTCCTTCAGTCGTTACTTATTCAAGAGTTTCAGAAAAGTATTCATCCTCTCATACAGAACATATGCATGTAAATATTAAAAATCTGCTACATTGTATTAAACTAAAAAAAGATGGTTTGTAAAATTGATATTTGGTACTTTATTAAAATTTAATGGGGTTTTAAAATCAGATTTAATCCCATGCCCGTATTTATATAAAAGTATATTATTACTTTTTGTTAATTACGTTTATTTTTCGTTAAGGAATAATATACACTACTTATTTTACTCAACACCTAGTAGGTATCTTTGAACATACAGGGTACAAGTAATAAGAAAATCTAAAAGTACTCAATCCCAATATTATTAATATTTTATCATCTTTATACAGAAGCCGAGGGATCTCTCAATGCATTGATAAAAAAAAAGGACATTTTTATTGGTTCCAGGATATTTCAGAGAGGCAATATTGAGGGTAGGTTCCACCTCAAATTTCATGATAAGGGATAGCGGGGACTATATCTAGGTCATGTGACAGTGAAGAAAGGGAAATCAATTTCTGTGCAAGTCTCTGCAGTCAAAGTAGACTGGGGTAACACGCCCTTGTGTGTAGCAGCCATACCAATTTATTGAAATAGTCACCATTTAAAGTAGCCTGTACTGTTGCATCCTAGTATCTAAGTTATCCGTTAGAAAAGTGTCGCTTCTGGACATCCGGAGAGAATCCAGATCTAGTGACACATCGGTTTTGGAGAGTAGGTCCAACTGAAAAGCTAAAGGTGACTTTTTTCGTTTATAAATTCAATTAACTATTACTAACGTCATCAAAATCCAGCTCTTTTGTCACATATTAGACATTGTCGTACATGAGTGGTAAATTACAGAATCGTACGTTATCGATAGAACTTTGAGTTTTTTTTATCATATTCCATATTCATTTACTTGTGCAACGTGTGTATATCATTAGACAATTAAATTGTAATTAATAGTCCCTTTTTAACGAGAAAAAATGACCACAACTTATGTCCATCCTTCTATGTAATTAAAGTTAAAATATTACAACTTTTCACATTTAACAGCAAAATATTAATCTGATTAATGATTTTATATGATTAAGGGCTATTACAAAAGTAGGTTAGAAAATAATTATTAAATTATAGGAAGGTATTATTAAAAAATTAAATAGTTGTCTATGTATTATTATCGTTAGTGCCTGCGTACTTGTTATCGCACCACAGGGCAGTAAACGAGACCCATGTATACGTAAAAATAAATATTGAAATAACTCATTATTCTATTTTACTGTTATTTTAGATATTATTCTTATTCATACGCAATAGAATAAAATATAAAAAAACTATTTACACAAATATTATGAGAAAGGTAATGATGGTACAGTATTTAACGTAAGTATTTGTTGTAAACTTTCTTCCAAAACTTAACATCGCACTTATCTCTCCAAAAATATTAAACTGCCAAACTTTTAAGTTATTACTTAAAAATAAAGAAAAATATAATAAGGTAACTCATACTGTTAAAATTCCTGACTAACAACACTTCTAACTGACATGTATATAAAAACCATATTAACTCGCTGTTAAAAATGTATTATTATCTGAATACGTCTTAATTGTTATTGTTCGAACCCGCAAAATTCGTATTTTCAATGATAAGCGAGTTGGTCTAATAAAATGTAAGTCAATGGTTTTGGTTTTGGCAATTTTTCAAAACAGTATTAATTTACGCCTAATAAATTAGTAAATGGTAATGCTTTGATAAATATGTAAATTTATTCGTAAATGTTGTAAATTCTATAATAAATATATATAATAAAATAACTTGAATATTTATATAATATATAATTACACTGAAAACAGAAAAATTTAAATGAAAATTATCTATATATCGTTTCTAAAATACAAACTTTTCAAGTGATATAAAGGAAACATAATTACAAAAATAATTAGCAATAAAAGAATCTAATTAAATAATTTAAAACTAATTAGTAAATTACAAAGAGTAAATCATTTGTCTTCTTACAAGGAATATTCATTTACAAAATAAATTTATAGATAATTTTCTAATTTTTTTTTAAATAAAACGAATGCATTTTTATAGTTAATATAATATATACAACTATCCATACTTTACATTTGGACCATCCATATGTTTAGTTTGTAGGACCCTCTGATCACCTATCACTATATGATTAAATTTACGTTCATGGGAATTCTGAATTTCGTTAATACTTTGAAAAGAAAAATCGGATTATATTTAATTTTAAGGTTTGTATCGCAGAGGTTTTTGTTCAGTATAATGTGCAATGGAGTTGATTTCAGACAAACATAGTATTTTAGACTGTTGTTACATAGCAATTAGTAAATAAAATTGTTGGAATTACAAGTCATTTTACCAATGAATGATGACATTTTTCTGTTTTCTACACATATATAAATTGTTTGATTTTTTAATTAATTGCAAATTTACTAGCGACGCTTACAACAAGGTTCGTGCCCAGAAGGATTGATTACATTCTGAGTTAGTTTATAACAAGGTATTTTAGATCGTACAACTAAGTTTTTATATTTTTAGACTTTTTAATCGTTACTCCAGGTGGATTATAAATCATTGTCTTGCTAGTAGTGAAGCCTTTATAATATTGTGGGATGTTCATTTTATACCATTAATTTTGTATTTCATAGGATAAAAATGACACTATATATTTTCCAATACAATTAGGTGAAATGTGCTCCTGCTATTTCAAGCAAATAAATTTATACGGTAGATTGTGACCAAATCAAGTCTAAAGACAGGTTGACACCTATTGAGCAACGGAGATTGACGTAGTGTCATATGCATAGTTACTTGTCCTGTCAGGTGTCGCTTCATTTTTAAAGACAGATTTTATTTTAGTTGTAGTCTATATCACAATGTAGTATACTATACAAAATTAATTTATATTGTGCTTCCATTAGAGTAAATCACTAATAAGGGAAATCATTCAGGTTAAGTATATATATTCTTTAATTGCAAAGGTGTGGGTTAATATTAAGAAATATAATTTCATGTGAAATAATAACAGAACTCTATCAAACTAAGACATAGATCTCGGAGATATAAGGAAACATTCAATTGTTATGCCACGGAACAGTGTACTGATATGGCATTGAACAGTAAACACGCTTTATATTGTAAACATTCTTTTTATCCTAGCGCATACTATTTTAGTCATTTTAAACAAATCTCTCTTGATCGTTTTTTCAAATTAATTTATATTTTCTATTTTGTGTGCTTCTTTCAAACCTCATCAGCATGAGATATTATATTTACTTATTTAATATTACATTACTTTAATTTTCACAGTTATCAAAACCGAAAATAAGAGGATCGTAAAGTGTACCAACAGATTCAATATTTTCTGGTCATAACTAAAAATTGTGTTTTTATTATCTTAGGCACAAATGTCTTTTGTTTCTTGATCCATATATTTTTAGTAACTGAAGTTAGATGATACCACTTAAGAAACTTTAGTTTTTTATCAATCAATTTATGATTACAATATCTCTTTAGTCATGTTTTGTTAACATTACCATGCCATTAAATCACCCAATGTCAACTAATAGTATGAAAATGTACCTTATCATACTTTAGATGATAATGTGAGTTATTGATAATAATATAAGGTAATCAACTAGAACGTCATCTTTAATAGTCACCTTCAACCCCTTCCCGAAATTCATAAAAAGGTACTGGTTATTGAATAAAACTGTGCAAATTTCACAAATTACATTGCTGGTTTATTTTACAAAATATTTGCAGATTCTGCTAACCTACTAATAGAAATCGAGTTTCATAAAAACAACACAATCCAATAACATTTACCCCTTTGTATTATTGCTTGCTTCAGAAGTATTAATCATCTACATTTTAGTAGAAAGGAGTTGATAAGTTATCCGCACATTAACGACAATTTTCTTCTATATCTTAATTCTACACTCACACAAGAACTTTTCTAAAACCTGTTATGTTGTTAATTAAACAACTCTAACTAGTAAGATAGGTATATATATTACTGGATTTTAACTGTCCTAGTGTTATAAAAATTCTGAGAACACGTTCTTGCAAATAAAATATAGAATCATTATAAAGTAGTTAAAAAATACGCACTACTGTTTTTTAGTATTTAACATACACTTTAGCTTTATAAAAAATACACTCGATCCTTAAAGTCCACAGTAATAGCTACTGGATCTGCCAGTAAGTTATTCTGGACTGAGTAGCCAGTAATAGTTGTGCATTAACATGTTCAAGACATATTACATAGAATCTTACTCCAAAATACGAGGATTACCTCCAATCCCTAGCTTGAATAGAAATCACAAGCAAGGAGAACGAAGGATTTGTGAGGATCAGCTGGTAGTCCTGCTAGATTTATGTTCCTTTTTAAAAATGTATATTATTTTTCAATACAACTGAATGTAAGTGGTTACAAACTTATTGAATACTCTTTCTTATAAGTATTCCTTTTTTACATATAAAGCAAATTTTCGTTTACATGTAAATGTACCATTATTATTGGTAAAATAATGAAACTAAAACACTTGGAAAATATTTATGAATATATATATATATATTGGAACACATCATCCGTTGGTGTACTGATAGAGTCATGATGCTCATACGGCTGTTATGCTAAATGAATAGGTACAGGTATTATATATTCATGCAAAATAAGTAGCAAAATAAATTATTGTAGTGATGAATAATGGTACATATCGTACAAAACAATTCAGAACACTGTGTACACATGAGCAGAATGAGGTACTTAAACTAAGTACGGAATGGAAATTACTACACCTGTGACGTAATTTTCTCTGCCACACTGCATGATTGATGTGGGAGGCTGTTTATTCTCCCCATCGTCAAGCGTCAAGTTTGACGGCAGCATTTAATAGCTTACAACACAAGGAACGCTCAAGAAACATTATAGGACACGTATGCATAGTTACCTTTTCCCTTGTTTACTCTTAATAAATTAAAATTTAATTCTATGTACACATGTTACTAATTATTTATAATAATTTTACTTACATTTTAATGACAAGTTCTTAAAATACTTAATTATTACAAATAAATTTAAGAATACATATGTTATAACGTCATAATTAAAATATGTTATCAAAACCTTCTAGCAGTAGTTTTTATAGTAACGCATCAATGTTAAAAACTAATTTAATTTTAGATAAAGGTAACATTAAAAATATCGTTTGCCGTTTACAGTAAGCAATAAAAGTTGGAGAAGTTCCTTCACTCAAAACTTTTTACACTCGCAGGAAGCTGAAATCCAATAACTGGAGTGTTCTTGTCAAATATAAAGCCGCTGTTGAAAAGAGCAGATAGTTAAGATTATTACTGATGAGAGCATCAATTTATTGTACAGTACAATACACTAATAGCGTACATGTTTGAATTATTAATAAAACTAGCATACATATTCTTAGTTATTGAAAATTGAAATACACAATACTTATAAGTTACGTAGGAAAAATAAATATTCATACACAAACGTTTGGATCTAGGCATTCTCCCGGCGATTTAATAAAAAATATTGACTCGAACTTTTATTAATCATGTCCTTAAGATTCGGTAGATCAATGAACATTGTGTAGTAAAAGTAAAGAAGGCCCTCTGGTTGTATATTTATCATATGTCGCAAATACGTAAATGAAGTTCTTATTTTGTAAAAATTAGATAGAGCGAGTTTTATTTATTTATTTTCTACGGGATCTTAATGTACGGTAGCGCATTTTTGGTAAACTAGCAAACATGCATAGCAAAACAATGATAACTCCCTAAACCGCACTACTAAATGTCAATAAGCTTATTTTTGGAGACTCGTCTTTTGCTAAGTTGTTTTATAGGTTTAAACTGTAGTTTATCACTTAATTCTTGTCTTCATCAGATTGTTTGAAAGATAACGTATGGACAGACTTATAGAATGAAAAATTATGATTTCAGACACTAGGTTGATAGTCTAACACTGAGACTTTAAAGTAAATAGTGTTGAATAAGACTTTGTTTCAGTTATTGCACACAAATGTAGTCAATGTACCCCACTGTTTTATGTGGTTATTAAATTTAACTACTACTCCAATCAATTTATTTTAGATGACCCACAATTAAACATTGAAAATAACAAATTGAATGTAACTCTTAGATACACACAATTTATTTCCATAATAGTTATTTGTATGTACGGTCCTTGAAGTAAAAATTATATAAATTAGTAAGAAACAAAGGAACGAAAAACTAGAGGTGAGTGTTTATGGCGCCGTGTAACACAAAATCAACAGAGACTGGCATCCCGGAACACAAGCGCTATTGGCTGCTCTGCCGGATTTCAATAGGGCTTTTCAGAAGGGACGATACATTGAAGGGCTTTGGCCCTTATGGCTATCCTTCCTCCAGTCTTTACTTATTCAAGAGTTTCATAAAAGTATTCATCCTCTCATACAGAACCAATGTATGTAAATAATAAAAAAACCTGCTACATACTATTAATAAAACTTAAAAAATATTGTTTGTAAAATTGATATTTTTGGTACTCTATTACAATTTAAAGGGGTTTTAAAATCAGATTTAATCCCATGCCAGTAATTATATAAAAATATATTATTACTTTTTGTTTAATTTCGTATATTTTTCGTTAATTAATAATATACAGTACTTAATAAGTAATAAGAAAATCTAAAGTTACTCAATCCCAATACTATTAATATTTTATCATCTTGATGCAGAAGCCGAGGGACCTCTCAATGCATTGAGTAAAAAAAGGACATTTTTATTGGTTCCAGGATATTTCAGATAGGCAATATTGGGGGTAGTTTCCACCTTCAAATTTAATGATAAGGGATAGCGGGGACTATATCTGGGTCATGTGACATTGAAGAAAGGGAAGGTAATTTCTGTGCAAGTCTCTGCAGTCAAAGTAGACTGGGGTAACACGCCCTTGTGTGTAGTAGCCATACCAATTACCCTTTAAAGTAGACTGTACTCTTGCATTCTAGTATCTAGGTTATCCGTAAGAGAATTGTCGCTTGTGAACATCTGGAGAGAATCCAGATCTAGTGACACATTGGTTTTGGAGAGTAGGTCCAACTGAAAAGCTAAAAGTGACTTTTTTCCGCTTATAAATTAAATTAACTATTATAACGTCATAAAAATCCAGCTCTTTTGTCACGTATTGGACATTCTCTTACATGAGTGGTAAATTACAGAATCGTACGTTGTCAAAAGAACTTTGAGTTTTTTTTTTTAAATTCCACATTCATTTACTTGTGCAAGAAGGTGTTTCTAGCATTAGTATTTAATTGCTATTGAATAGTCTTTTCTTAATGAGAAAAATTCACCACAATTTATACCAACTGTTTTAAATAAATAACCTAAAAATTTTACAAATTTTCACCTGTTAATAGAAAAATATAACATCTGATTAATGATTTAACATGATTAAGGGCTAATACAAAGGTAGGTTAGAAAATAGTTATTAAATTATAGGAAGGTATTATTAAAAAATTAAATACTTTTCTATGTATTATTATCTTTAGTGCCTTCGTACTTGTTATCGCACCACAGGGCAGTAAACGAGACCCATGTATAGGTACAAATAAATATTGAAATAACTCATTCTTCTCCTGTACTGTTATTTTAGATACTATTCTTATTCATACACAATAAAATAAAATATACAACAACTTCTCAAACGAATATTATGAGAATGTTAATGATAGTACAGTATTTAACTTAAGTATATGTCGTAAAATTTCTTACAATACTTAATACCGCATGTATGTCTCCAAAAATATTAAACAGGCAAACTTTTAATTTATTTCTTAAAAATTAAGGAAAATATAATATAACTGTTAAAATTCCTGACAATCAACACTTCCAACTGAAATGTATGTAAAAACCATATTAACTCGCTTTTAATAATGTATTATTATCCCAATACGTCTTAATTTTTATTTTTCGAAACTTAAAATTTCGTATTTTCAATGATAAGCGAGTTGGTCTAATAGAATGTGTGTCACTAGTTTTGGATTTTGCATTTTTCAAAACACTATTAATTTATTACGCCTAATACATCAGTAAATAGTAATGCTTTGAGAAATATGTAATTTTATTCGCAAAAGTTGTAAATTCTATAAAATATTTATATCATAAAAATAACTTGAATATTTATTATAATATATATATTTACAATGAAAACAGAAAAATTATCTATATATCTAGTCTAAAATACGACCGTGTCAAGAAATATAAAGGAAACATACTAACAAAATATAATAAGCAATAGAAAAATGTAATTAAATTATTTGAAACTAATTAGTAAATTACAAACAGTAAATAATTTGTCAGCATACAACGAATATTCATTGAGAAATTAAATATATAGTTCACTGTCAAATTTTTTTAAATAAAACGAATACATTTTTATACTTCATTTTATATCTACACATATCCATACTTTACATTTAGACCGTCCATATGTTTCGTTTGTAGGAACCTCTGATCAGCTATCACTATATGATTAAATTTACGTTTATGGGAATTCTGAATTTTGTTAATACTTTGAAAAGAAAAATCGGATTAGATTAAATTTTAAGGTTTGTATCGCATAGGTTTTTGTTTATTATAATGTGCAATGGAGTTTCTATATGACAAACATAGTCTTTTAGACAGTTTTTACATAGAAATTAGTAAATGACATTGTTTGATTTGCAAGTCATTTTACCAAAGATCGAAAAATTTCTCTTTTTTTCTACATAAATATATATACATTGTTTAAATTTATTAATTAATTGCAAATTTAGTAGCGACGGTTACAACAAAGCTCACACCCAAAAGGTTTGGGTACAATCTGAGTTAGTTTATAAAAGGGTATTTTAGATCGTACTAATAAGTTTTTCATATTTTTAGGCTTTTTAAACTTGTTCTAGGTTGATTATGAAATAATTGTCTTGTTACTGGTGAAGCTTTTATAATATTGTGTTATGTTTATTTTATACCATTAATTTTCTATTTCATTGGATGAAAATGACTCTATATATTTTCCAATACAATTAGATGAAATTTTCTCCTGCTATTTGAAGCAAATAAATCTATACGGTAGATTGTGACCACATGAAAGTCTAAAGACAGGTTGACACCTATTGAGCAAGGCAGATTGACGTAGTGTCATATGCATAGTAACTTGTCTCGTCAGGTGTCATTTTCAAAGACAGATTTTTACTTTGGATGTATATCACAATATAGTATACTATACAAAATTAATTTATGTTGTGCTTCCATTAGAGTAAATCACTAATTAGGGAAATAGTTCAGGTTAAGTATATTCTTTAATTGCAAAGGCATGGGTTAATATTAAGAGATCTAATTGCCTGTGAATCAATAACAGACTCTATTAACCTTAAACATAGAACTGTTATCAAATAACATTATTATAATGGGTTTCAGTGAATCATCGCAAAATATGGTTGATAAAACTGTCTTTATATTTGTTTTTATATTACGTGGATTATAAAATCGTCCTGTATTTTTCCACTGTATTATTCATGTTGTTTACAACACACACATAAACACTAAGTAATAATTAAAACGATATCCAAAATCACTAAGTGTTTTTATACTATTTTGGTCGGACGTGTTTATTTATAGGCTTTTATTTTTTTTAACATATTAATACGTTTTAATAATCTTCTACTAAACATATTTTACTATATTGAATTACATAGTAATTATATTTATATTATAATATAATAATAGCATATACTTGTAATGAAATTATTACATTTCATCTTAATTGCCTATTTATATATACAGAAAGGCGATGGAAATCAGGGCCTACATTTATTATATATACTGATATATTATTAGGTAGTGGTTTTTATATTCATCACTTTTACATATCAAGTATATCAAAACTATTTTCCATTAGTTCCTAAAAAATAATTTTTGTTACCAGGAAAACCTACACGTATTCTGATGATCAATATCCAGATATAGTAACATGACCTTGACACTTACCCGATGTGAACAAAGGTTAAACGGGAAATACTTTTACGCACTAATATTCTGTCATGGAGATATTAGGAAACATTCAATTGATATGAAATTGAACTGTAAACACACTTTATATTGTAAATAGTCTTTTTATCCTAGCGCAAACTATTTTGGTCATTCTAAGCAAATTTCCCTTGATCTTTTTCTCAAGTTAATTTATTTTTCAAATTTTGTAGTTTACTTGTAAACCTCATCAGTATCAGATGTTTTATTTATTTAATTAATATTACATTACTTTAATTTTTGCAGTTATCAATCTTTAAAATAAGAGGGTTGTAAAGTGCATCAACAGATTCACTGTTTTCAGGTAATACCTAAACATTGTATTTTTTATTATCTTAGGCACAACTGTCTTTTGTTTCATGATCCAAATATTTCTACTAATTGAAGTTATTTGATACTACTTACGAAACTTTAGTTTCTTATCAATCACTTAATGACTACAATATCTCTTTAATCCATCATTGTCTTTAATCATGTTTTTTTAAAATTACCATGCCATTAAATCGCCCAATATCAACTACTAGTATGAAAATATACCTTATCACACTTTATATTGATAATATTATACGGTAATAAACTAGAACGTCATCTTTAATAGTCACCTTTAACCCCTTCCCGAAATTTAGAAAAAGGTACTGGTTATTGAATAAAATTGTACAAATTTCATGAATTACTTTGGTCGTTTATATTACACAAAATTTGCATATTCTGCTAACCTACTATTAGAAATCGAGTTTCATAAAAGACACACTCCATTAACATTTACGGCTTTGTATTATTGCTTGCTTCAGAAGTATCAGTCGTCTAAATTTTAGTAGAAAGAATTGATAAGTTATCCGCACATGAACGAAAATTTTTCTTCTTTATGTTAATTGTACACTCACATAAGAACTTTTATAAAACCTGTCATGTTGTTAAACAACTCTAAGTAGTTAAGATAGGTAAGTCCTTGTGTTATGAAAATTCTGAGAACACGTTCATGCAAATAAAACAATAGTGTCATAGAAAGTAGTTAAAAAATACGCACTACTGTTTTTAGTATTTAACATACACTTTAATAGCTACTGGATCTACCAGTAAGTTATTCTGGACTGAGTAGCCAGTAATAGTTGTGCATTAACATGTTCAAGAGATATTACATAGAATCTTACTCCGAAATACGAGGATTACCTCCAATCCCTAGCTTGAATAGAAATCACAAGCAAGGAGAACGAAGGATTTGTGAGGATCAGCTTGTAGTCCTGCTAGATTTATGTTCCTTTTAATAATGTATTTAATTTTTTCAATACCACTGAATGTAAGTGGTTACAAACTTATTGAATACTCTTTCTTATAAGAATTCCTTTTGTATATATAAAGCAAATTTTCGTTTACATGTAAATGTATCATTATTATTGGTAAAATAATGAACCTAAAACACTTGGAAAATATTTAATAGTGTATATATATATATACATATATACTATTAAATATTTTCCAAGTATATATATATATACACACAAAAATGTTTTTGTACTTTGCGCTTAACGTGATGCTCAGGCAGTGTACAGCAAAGTGATATTTATTATGAAAATTATGACTACTACATATGCGGTACGAATATACAAGAGATCTCCATATTTAAAATGAAAAACAGTCGTTTATTTACTCATTTCTACTAACACAATTCCCAACATGTTAAAAGAGTGAAACTGTTCATGACGCTTGTATTAAACTTAAATGAAAACACGAAATTATTTCAAAAATCCCATTAAGTCTTGGTGGATTTGGAACACTTGCGATTAAATGTATTTATAAATTTATCTCACTTCATACTGTCTTATAAGAGGAAGTACATACGCGTCCCTCAAAAATGTAATACAAAAAAATTGTTACAAATATTAAACAATAATGAGGGATAGAAACCTACATTTTTATTCACCTTACCTATAACTTGGAACAACTAAATTTTAAATACACCTCCCTATGTCTAAACATAAAATAAAAATATTTCATAATTATTATTCAGAGAGATACAATGAAATATGCTTGTAATCCATAGAATAACTATAATTAGGTTGTAACTTCTAGCTGTACAATAAAGTTGGAGATTATTCCCGACATTTATGGCCGCTATAAATTACAGTTTTGAAGAAACTTACAATGAAAGTAAATTAAAATGACCGGAAGAAGTAGCTTTTTGACTGGAGTAGTCTTTTCAGACCAACGCATGTACGTAATTTATTGATCGGTGCAACAAGTTAAATGCTACTATAGTATTAACGAGGGCTATAATTAGATTTTAAGACTAGTATTTATCTCTTTTTGACCATTATTTATTTTTCAGGAAACGTATGTACATATTTATTTTCATAGTTCAAGCAAAAATGCAAATTTCACTTCGGTACCCTAAATAACTTACACCGCAAGTAGGCTGCAACGGTCAGAAAGATATATTTTACATTCTAAACGCTACCAGAGCATGAGGATTACCAAAGACTGGAAGTGGATTCCAAGGGCCTAAGTGTTGACCATATTAAGCTTCTCTAACTAAATATATGTATTGATTAGGCCAACAATACCAAAATGTCCTTATTTTTTTGTAATTAAGGTTTCCTCCAAGTTCAGTACAGTCTGTCTTATCTACGGAGTAGTTTATAATAGTTGGATGATGCTGTCATGCTATGAAAATATTATTTTCGATGGCGAAAATCTGATTAGTTTAACGAGGCTTGCTTACATATCATTTATTACATTTTATCTCAAACCTTTTAAAACTAAAGCCTCAAACAAGATTAAGCAAGAAGCTTATACTCCTGACAGAGACATGCATGTAGAGTAATTATGCTGAAGCAATCTTCACAGAGGAAATAGCTTGGCTGCAGCATGTATATTGTTCATCAAACGTGGTCTGGAGTTATGAAGATCAATTATTAATTATCCCATTTTCTGTTATACACCAGGTCTGTTATATCACTAACTACAACAGCTCAAACTCCCGTTAATAAATTATAATAATTTTACTTAGCCGAAAAAGATAAGTTACAGATTCTGTTCAATGTTATATGTTGTCCTATGCAAATAGCCTAAAGTAATCCGTATTCGAAGGATGTATTAAAATAGAAGTAGATCAAGTCACAACTCCTTTTTATTCATTAACAAAATTCAATCTTTTTTTGTGCAAACTTTTCAAAGTTAGCTATAAAAAGTAGGACGTATATTTTTTTATTTTCAGTTCCAGTAAGTGTTTTAAAAGTTTTTTTACATATTGTAAGGTAAATAAGGGACGGATATTTCTTAGACATGACTTAAAATAAATTTGGAATTATTTATGTACACGATGATGTTCAGTTGTAAATATTACGGCATAAAAATACATATACTTTAAAAAACGATCATATAATTTTAGTTATGGTACAAGATTTTCTCTTCACACACACACTTGGTTAAGTTTAGGATGGTTTTTGTAAGGAAAGGGTGGAAAGGAAAAGGATAATAGCATCCTACTAGTGTACTTCATGTATTTACTTGCTTTACCTTTAAAATATATCTGATCCCAAAATAAGGAAATAAGGATCACGTACAATTTGTAAAATGAGAGTTAGTGATTTTTATTTAAATTATCTTTACAATGGTGTAGTATATAAAACAACATTTTAAATATCTTCTTTAGGAAACCAAATTTATCTATACGTTTAAATGGTATTTTTTATAACACTAAATATGGCTATTAATATTCCAAACCAATTGTTCGTGTCAGTACATTTCGCGTTATAATGGTTATACCAGTGACGAAAATAAATGTTTTGCTCAGTAACAAATTAAAGAGGAGAGGAAACCATCCGTCCATCACTGTCCATCACTAGGGTGGAATGCAATATGCGTTGGCTTTGTTTTTGTTTTCAGACTAAATGTGCTTGCGTAAATGTAATTAAACTTTTTACAGTAATTCAATGAGTAATATATTTATACATACAGAAGTGTTATTTTTGTATCATTGTATCTTGTATAACCAATGATTATACAACAATGTATTATACTTTGGTTGCATTATGATGATAGAAATACATACGAGTAGAAATTAACTAAACAGCTCAATGTTTTGAATATATTATGTCATTATCAACTCATAATAAGTACAAATTATTTAGAGATATCATAACGGATATGTAATACATATAAATTTGTGACAAAGTAGTTACATCGATATTTTCTCAAATAATGTATAAAACTTTCATTGTATAACTCAGAACTAAGTGCTCGCGACAACGCCCTCACAAACTGTCAAAGTTTGAACATTGATACCACGCTATCTGCAACTACAACTTAAAGTGGTTGAGTAATTTATGTACTATAATATTATAGGCAACCATTCGTTATAACAAGAAATACAACATTCACTCAACTTGTGTAATCTTAAAGTCTCTGTATTTTAATGGATGTTAACTGATTTCCGGCAGTTTAATCTGTGTCAATTTTTATCATAAAATTAACATAATAAAGAAGTTTTACTTCCCATGTTACCAAAGCCTGAAAATGGGAATGTTGCTCAGGATCTCATCTTACCCATAGAATTACCTTAATTCATTTCTAATATATTTGCAGGTACTATTGCACTACAACATTCTGTAGCTGGAAAACATCCCTGAAGCAAAATAAAAATCTTGTCTAGAACACATTGTGGTGATCTAAAGGAATAAGCAAGAAAAATATCGATTGAGTGGTTTTTATCACTATATGCTAAATCATATGTGGTCTTTTATTGGTGTCAGCTATGTAAATATTCTAGAATGATTAATCTGTAAAGCATATAAGATAACATAAGTGGAAAAGATAACGGATCTATACGATTTGATAGTACAGGCCCCTAACACTTTCAGGACCAACAGGAAATAAAAAAGTATATATATATATATATATAACTGAAATACACCGACAAACTTCAGGAGGTTGTTCCTGAGGTCAAAACGAACCAAAAAGTTCCTATAAAATGTATGTCCTAAAATGCAATCGTTTTCCGTCTGTCCGTCTGTTTGTGTTTATTACATTACAATTTTTTTTCTAAACAACAGCCATTAAAAGGTACAAAGTAAACCTTTTCAACATATGCTAATCTAGTAAAGATTGTCAATTTAAAAAAAAAAATTGAAAATTTTTACTCAACAAAATTCAAAATGGTGGCTAGTTAAAATCTTTGAATGGTGAATTTATCTCAAAAACTAATTCCTGTATAACAAAATTTACTAAAATATAAAACAAATATAAATTTATTTATAAAACGAACGGTACTCCTCATTTTTTGAAATTGCTCAAGAAATAAAAAAGTTTATGGCATTTTTCTTAACCTAGTAACATATCACATTTACAAGTTTTTTTCTTGTTTCAAAAAAATACAGTAGCCTACAATTGTTTAGAACATTCAACAAAAATATCTCACATTAAACAAAAATATCTCACATTAAACAAAAGAGTTTTAAGCTGTCATTATTAAGAAAATACGGAATAACCTTAACAGAGCAACATTTATTTCAAAATATTAGTGATCACTTTACAACAAATGTTCAAATAATGCCTTCCATTTGATGCGATGCAATGCATTAACACGTCTGCTGGTCATTGATTGCCGAGTTCTTTCAAGTATTCCTGGTGTATTCCTTACAGTGTTACAGGCTGCAGTGATACGCTGTTAAAAGGTCATCCCTGGTATTAACTGGTCTTTCATAAACTAGAGTTTTCAAATGGCCCCAAAGGAAGAAATCGATTGGATTTAGATCTGGCGACCGAGGCGGCCATGATACAGGTCCCCCTCTGCCTATCCATTTTTCCCCATAAGTTTGGTCCAGAAATTGCCTGACATCTAGTCTGAAATGTGCGGGAGCTCCATCATGCATGAACAACAGTGCTCTCTCACACCCAAGGGAACATCATCTAAAATTTCCAGGCAATTCGTGTTGTAAGAAATGTCTGTAGTGTTCACCCATTTAGTATGTCAGGTAATACAAAAAGGACCTAATAAACAGTCTCCAATGATGCCTGCCCAAACAATTTTATTTTAAACTGCTGTTGATGTCTCCCTTCATGAATGGCTTGTGGGTTTTCATCAGCTCTATTGATGCATATTGTGGTAGTTGGTTATTCCATCTTGATTAAAACAAGCTTCATCTGTATACACAACTAATGATGTAAAACCAGGGTTGTTAGCTTGCTGATAAAAACCATTGGCAAAACTGTAAACGTAATGGAAAGTCAGCTGGACCAAGGGCTTGTACACGCTGATAATGGTACGGATATAACATCTGCTCATGTAGAACTCGCCATACTGTCATGTGGTCTACGTTGAGTATTGCTCCTAACTGCCTAGTACTTAACGCCTGGATCTTCCTCTACTCGCTGTAAGATGTTTTCTTCCAAATCAGGAGTTCTACGCTGTCTCTGTACACCTCGGTCTGCAGTAGAAGGAAACAAAGTGCCAGTCTCATGAAGTCGGTTGAAAACAGCAGCAAATGTTGAATGAGTAGGTTGTTGTCGATTTGGAAATGATTCGTAATACATGCGGGATGCTAGGCGACTATTACCGTTAGCTTTTCCATACATAAATATCATGTCAGCTTGATGGCTAAAATGGGTAACCTGCCATCTTCAATAGAATAAGAGCACTATCGACTAATAATGTTTCTACAAGTGAAAGTAACAGAATCATATCTTGTCAAAAATAAACAAGGAAATGACTTACTTATCTGAATTCATTGTTGTTCTAATCAGCTGTGTCTCAACCATGAAAACATATTCAGCTGTTTAAACCATGAAAGTTGAGTCATGTAGATTGCTTGTTACAATGTCGTTTTAAAATTTAATACTAATTATTCATGTTTAAAGTTTTTTAACCCAAAATATCGTTTTATTTTTATCCTGCCTAGAATACTTACATTAACTTTTGAAACAAGAAAAAAAAACTTGTAAATGTGATATGTTACTAGTTAAGAAAAATGCCATAACTTTTTTATTTCTTGAGCGATTTTCAAAAAATGAGGTACCGTTCGAATTTTTATAAATAAATTTATATTTTTTTTATATTCTAGTAAATTATTTATACAGGAAGTAGTTTTTTTAAGAAATTCACCATCAAAGATTTTAAAACTAGCCGCCATTTTGAATTTTGTTGAGTAAAAATTTTCAATTTTTTTTTAATTGACAATCTTTTACTAGATTAGCATATGTTGAAAAGTTTAACTTTGTACCTTTAATGGTTGTTTAGAAAAAAAATTTAATGTAACAATTTTTATATATATACAACGAATATGAAAATATCAAACCGTAAAACTTTCAGAATATTCTTAAAATAAACATAAAATATTCTTATATCACCAATATTAAATCTGTTATTGATAAATATGTTAATAAATGAACAAAAATAATACTAATAAATTAAAATTAAATATTTTATACCACTTTGTATTTTTTATCAAAGAAGGAACATTCAGATAATGATTTATTTGAATACAGTATTAAAAATCTGTTTTAAAAATTCTGTTGAATTGCATCCTAATGATAAATCTCAATTAAAATAATGTTATTACTGAATATTTTACATAGTTCCTATTGTATAAATAAAGCGTAAAAAATTTACTCTGCTATATCTCCTTATGACAAGAAGCTTAGAAAATTGCACCATGTCCTAGTAGGACTTTTGCGCTACTTCCGGAGCGGACATTTTGGATGAATAAGGTTGGGAGTAAGGGCCAATTTCCATTGGGATCCATTAGAAAAAGCTTATGACAACAATCTCGTCATGTCTCCTAGGAATAAGGAGAAGCCAGCTCTGTACCAGCCTCTAGTGAAAGCAGGCAGGGGGTGGCACATCCTTATATTTCAAAAATTTTAAACTATTAGGGAACAAATCCCACCAACTCCATCAGTTATATCCCGCAGTAGACTAGACCTATCGAATTACCCTTGAGCCCCAGAATCTCGAAATTTGCGGTTAGTTAGGACTTTCATAAGGTTACCCAGATTTAAGTGACACATTTGTTTTTGCTGTACTCACTGTGGGTTCAACTGGAAGGTATACACTAGCCAGAATTGACCCTTAAAAAGAAAAAAAAAAACTAACTTAATAAACTTATAAAACGTTTTAAACTAGTCTTTGCATATTAAAATTTTATATAACTTATATGGATATTCAATTTGGCTTCACATTAGCACCAACATTTTCCTCACTAAAAACCTATTAAAATATTATTTTGTTTTGTTTTGTTAATTTTATTTACCTTATACCAGAATTATATTACAATCACCAAGAGAAAGTTTGTTAAGAGGGAGCAAACTTATAGGAAACTTGATAGTAAAAATTTCTATTAACTTCTGTGGCCTTCCCATGAAAGTATAAAAATATATACCTGATATTAAATGTCTTTTTGTACTTGAAAAAAGCCTAAAACGGCAATCATATTACTCTTAAGTACTTCCCAATGTGATTATATTTACAAAATGTAAATTCTTTGCATTACAAATGACAACAGTGGAAGAGTTTTACTTAATATTTATTAAACTTGTTAATGTTTTGTTAGTTTCTTTACAATAAAAATTAAAGAATGTTGTTAGTAGGAATAATAACCTAAATTGTAACATCTTTCTTAATGTGATATCCTTAGAAATATTTCCAAAGCCATCATAATATGTACGGTGGCTTTATTTCATTTATTTATAAATAAATAAAAATCAAATGTATATTCAAAGTAAAAGAGTCCCTTGTGACTAATTATTTATTACATTTATGACTCGAACGTTCAAAATAACTAACTTTCATGCAAAATGTTATTCAAACCGATATAACTGATTTAATCTTACCCTATTACAGCGGATACAGTCAAACAGGTTTTAGAAATACAGTTTTTATATTCTTTATAAAAACAATTTTCATTTTAATTTCAAAAGACTATAGCTAAAATTCTTGTCAAAATGTTACATATGATCTTCCCCATTGTCAACGTATTTATTTGGTCACTTTTATAAAGCGCTTGTAGAAAAAGAACCGATTCAAGCGGACATGAGACGTCTCTCCCTGGGGAGTGGCCGCTGATCGATTTTGCCCTTTCAACCAGCATTTCTGCCCTGCTGTTGATGATTGTTTGAATTTTATCATCAAACAGTTGATCTGTAAAGAAGTAAAAATAGGTGGTGCCTTACTTAACACAGTCAGTCAATAGTAATTATTGTTTGAAAATATTAATATGTGGTTATTAAAATAATATTACTTAATGGTACAGATTTTATTTTAACGGGTGTAATTAAAAATACTGTGAAGAATATCCCTGAAAACTAAATATATGTTGTAAGAGAAATACACTACTGTGTATTTATATATACCAACGGCAAACAGCCAATTAAAAAAAGTACTTACAAGATTGTATTAGAGAATTACATGAAAAATATAGATTTTAAGGCTAATAACATAAGATAATGCACAAAAATTTTAACCAATTTATGAGTAATACAATGGATGAATAGACTTTAACATATAGCAATGGGTGTACGTAACTTGAATAACAATTTATAATAGTACAATAAATGGTATTGTTGACGATTTCTTATTTAACATGTATTTAAATTTGCAGAGGAGACTGAGGAATGCCTCCCTGTATATGAATGTTGTGACTGCTATGTTGGGATATTCAGGATGAGTAAAGTTAATGGTAGAGGTTGATTCCTGTCAAGATCCAATAGGAGGGATAGAGGGATCTGTATCTACCGTGACACTTTAGAAGGTGCCAGCCTCCCCTAATCAAAGAGGGTGGTGGAAGTACTTCGTCGTGTTTAAGTACGTCACGACCTTTAACACTAAGAGAGGTTCGCCCACTCCGAAATTCATCACCCCCAGAATAGGCTACCATATAAAAATCTATAACTTTACTACCATACCATTTTTCCTCATATTACCCCTCTATTTCTCATATACATAAACTCATGAAAATTTTTATATTCATACTACCATAAACTCTTCTATGTATTATTAATTGTATTAGTATTATAAATTTCTAACTTTTCATTTCACAATTAAGTTAGGATTTCAGGTTTCCAGGTTACGTTCGGAAACAACATTAACCAATGTATAGCTCTGATAAAACTAAAAACGTAAAACATTAACATGACAAACGTAAAAAAAGTGATTTTAATCAAATTTTATATAAAATTATTGGCCTCTTAACAGTATTATTTAATACGAATGTTAATTTACGTTTATTTCAAATTATTTTTGGATTTTTACGTTAATAGTTTAAGTATTACGTTTAAAGTAAAAACTTACATTGATTTACAGATTTTCCTGAGATTGAGCTAGTTACTTCATATTCTAACCTACATTTATATATTGATTTAAATAATATTGGTAAACTATGTCATTCCGAATAAAATGAAACATTAGGCATGTATAAAACATTTGGGTTTAGGCCATACGATAATATATGAAAGGTTTTTATTTGGAGCCTGGAAAGAAGCAGTATTAAATTTGTAAAGTAGTCGTAGTATTTATTATATGTTACTCTATACATCAAGGTTTATATGAATATAAAGATAGAAAAAGTTACTTGCGATATTTTGTAATATAAAAAGAGTAGTAATATTCATGCTTTATAATACAATCTTAACTAACACAAAAAAGCTTTCAAAATTTTCAACTAAAGTTCGGAAATTAAATGAAAAATCTATTTACTTATAAATCTTACAAAATATTGAGTATACAGAGCATGATAGGTCGTATATTGTAAATTTTTAACAACATATCGAGACGTCAGAACCAGAGGGTTCCATCTGCAATTTTTTGATTTTTTCATTTTATTGTATTAATGTGTACATTAAGCCTTTTTGTACTAATATATAACACAATTCTTTGTGTAATTATGAACAGTTAATATTTTACAAGCAGGGAAATTTAGTTCCATCTGCATAAGTTGGCAAAACTTGAGAACCAGACAGTTCTATCTGCATCAGCTGGGAAATAGTATTGTTTCACTGCTGGTAAGGTTATGTTGTCGTGTTAATGTGTTAAAAGTAATTTCATTGTGTGTTTGTAAACATATTAAAATGGATGGTGATATCATAAATAAATGGATTGATGACAGTTTAAATGATAGTTTGTCAATAGAAAACATCAATAGTGATGATGAATAATATACCTTCACCTGACGACAGTAACAGCGAAGAGGATTGTATTCTTTCACCAAACCCAAAACGACGAAGACTTTGTAAAAGGTATGAATATATATATTTGTTTATTTTAGATTTGTTTTAGATTATATCTGTGGTCAATTTTAATATCAAATATAGGTAGCTTTGCAGTAATTGACTATTTTTGACGGATTTTATAGTCAACCCTTGCAAAATCGCTTTAAAAAAATCTATGACATTCGGGCGCATTTTCAACTGCCAGTTTAGTGGGTTTAACTGTTTATATTTTAACAATGATTTGACGGTTATAAACAAAAGTTAGTCCATCATAAAATATTCATGTTACATAACTTGAAGTTTTAACCATGGGCGTAGGCCTAGTATGTCTCCATCTTGCAGAGAATAACTAAAAACTACTGTAAACTTATTATGTAAACATGATGTTTTTATGCTTTGGCCTTTTAAAAAAAGCTTTATCGTTGACTTTTGGCTTTATGTTCTAACATCGTTTGTTTATTTTCAGGTTGTTTGATGCAGACGACACGGATAAAACTTCCAGTGAAGCCCAAACGAACAATACCGATCCAGCTCTGGAAAATGAAGGAAGCTATAGTTCTGTTTGTGATGTTAGCCCAACAGTGAACCAAAGTGGAAAAATAAATCGATCTCTAGTTCCTTACAGTGAAACAGAATCAGAAAAAGACTCCACTTCTGATGAACTAAACGCCGATGAAGGAAAAGAAAAAAACTAGAAAAAGACAGCGGAAATCCGAAGAATTGGAAGAAAAATGTTAGGAAGGAGAGGCGACAAAACGGGTAGATCATACACCAGCTCATGTGGTAAGATTGTTCCTCAAAAGAACCTTCAACACTTAGACTGCAAATGTAAATTTAAATGTAGTAATAAAGTAAGCAAAGATGAGCGTGAAGCTGTTATGCTGAGCTATTATAAAATAGACCAAAATGAAAAATATCATTTCATACTAAGAAATACAGAGTGCAAAATGTCAGTAAGAACAAAGGTGAAAAAATAATCCCCAGAAAAAGAATTCCTTTTCATATTTTTTACATATAAACAACGAAAAAGATTAGAGTTTGTAAACAGTTTTTTCTCCAAACTATTTTAGTGAGTCAGAAGACCATTTACAATGTTCACAATAATAAGGACAAATCAAGTGAAGTACCGAAATCGGACGAAAGAGGAAAAAAAACTAAAGACAGGACGCAAAAAGCTGATAAAGATATTCTTAGGAAACATATTGAATCTTTTGCAAAAGTCGAGTCCCATTACTGCAGGGCAAAAACAGCAAAAGAATATCTTAGCCCTGACTTAAATATCAGTAGAATGTTTGACATGTACCTTGAACATTGCAAGGAACTTAAGGTGAAACCTCTATCCATATCAATGTATAGATCTATTTTCAATAATGAATATAATTTGGATTTTTTGCTACCCAAGTCCGACAGATGTGACTTGTGCGAAGAATACTCTATGTCCCTAAAAGAAAATCGAATGACAGAAGAGCTTGCTGCCAAATATGATGATCATATGTTCAATAAAACATTTATGAGAAATGAAAGAAAAAAAGACCGAGAGAGTATAATGAAGTCGTTGTATGTTTTTGACTTACAAAATGTTATAGCGCTACCTAGGGCTAACGTAAGCTGTTTTTTTTACAAAAGAAAGTTGAACGTATACAACTTAACTGCACATTGCTCAAAAGACAAAAAAGGCTATTGCGCATTTTGGCATGAAGCGCTTTGTGGTCGTTCTGGGAATGATATTGCCAGTGCAGTGGTAAAAATAATGGAAAAAATAAGTTCAGCGTTTCCAGATGTTAAAGATTATATTTTGTGGAGTGACAGTTGTTGTTCCCCAAAACAGAAACTCTGTCATTTCATATGCCATTTCTTTATTTATGGCAAAAAAATAAACACATTGAACGAGTAACAATGAAATATTCTACTCCAGGCCATTCATGCATACAGGAAGTAGATAATGTGCATTCCAACATTGAAAAGGCACTCAAAGTAACTGAGGTTTGGTCCCCTGTTTCTCTTTTAAGAGTAATCATCGCATCTAATAAAAAGTCACCTTATTCAGTAATCCAAATGTTGACAAATGACTTCTTCGACTTCCAAGCACAAAGCAAGAACCTTGCGTATCAAGATTGCCCTTATACTAAAGTGTGCCAACTTCAATTTTGCCAATCTAATTTACTATCATAAAGTTTAAAACCAGCCATGATCCTTTGGAACCTTGGAACTGCATTAACTTGGTGAAAAAAAATAAGTCGAACAGATCTACAGGACGAGCAACAACTACTCTGCCGAGAATTCTCTGGGGAGCAAACGTAGTGCGAGACAGGAAGAAATTACCTTCAGACAAGATTAAAGACATAAAATCTATGATGAAATGGATGCCTACAGTTGATGTAGACTATTTAAATACAGTTTTGGAATTAAGGACCTTTTGGACTTTAAATATTGATTTGTACTCAGGGACAAAAGGTTCCATCTGCACGTTTTGTTTTGTTTAAAAATGCCTAAAAAATTGTATTTTACTAATATTTTCAATAAACTGGGGTTTTTGTAAACACTAACAAACTGTTGATTATTTATAACCTAGAATTTCTTTCAGTACAATATAAAGTTGCCCTGCAGAAGGTCTTAAACTTTAAAACGCTCTACTGTAAAATTTGTTAAAATGCAGATAGAACCCTCTGGTTCTGACGTCTCGATATATCTCTCTAACTTTAACTCCAGATTACTTTATTGACGAATTTAAAATGTTTAATACTTTGTAAATATTCTTTAAGTCCTGTTCTAAAAAGTACCTTAATAAACAATGCTTTGATATGTATTATCATAAAATACTGTACCTGATGAGATTTCATGGCATTGAAATTTGGAGTTTAATTAGAAGCTTAGGGAATAACTGAACACCACGATACCTCAGTGATTTATTTTTGTCCCAGACTGCAATGGGAAAGTAATAAGTAAAACCTTATAAACGATTATGTTGAAATACTACATGAACCTAATAACAGTTAATACCGAAAACAGATATGGAATGGGTATTATTTCTCCCTATATTGTAATACTGTAATAGGTTTCTCAGTCCTACCTATGCATGAATATTTTTCTTCATCGGGAACACAGGAAAAACTCAACTATGGCATTGGAATATCTTAGACCAAAAGTAGATTACAATAGCCTGAAGTATACTTGTTAATGAAGTAGATTTTAAATACTCCTTTAAAATGTAGATACGTTTATAATATTTGTATATGTACAATACTACAAACGTAAGTACGGCACCATTGTTTAATTATAAATGTATTTTGTCTCCGCAATAAAAAAATTGACTATTGACTATTGACTAATTTCAACGGCTGGAAGTAGACAAATTTTGACCGAAGTAGGCTTCTCAGATCTAAATATGTTTATATTTTGTCTTCGTCGGACACACAAGACAAATTCTGCTATGGGACTGGAAATATTTTAGTTTGGACGTATCATTTTGGATTGACATAAATATTTTTTTAAGTTCTAAAGATCTTTTTTAACAAAGTACTTTTTCGAGACCTCCGCATTTCTATATTATTGATCGTGGTAATAAATGCAGACACAGATCCTCTTATTTATTTGCACTCGTATTATGTAATATTACTCTTATTTAGAAAACTCCTTGGGACCCTATCATATTACATGTTAAGGCTGTTTTATAAGTAGTTTAAGGTCTTAGTTTTTTCAATTTCCTGCTTAGCCGTAGGTAATAACTAGTAATTGTTTTAATGCAGTAAGGCATAGATAAAAAAAGCATACAAAACTTAATAGTTGTTTCTTATCTTATAGAGCTTTAAAGGAAATAGGAAGGTTCCTTCAACGATGGATTCGGTCAACTATAAGTTCCCAAACGTAAGTTATCAGTAAGTAACATTTTGGTGACAAAACCTTCTGATTGAATAATAGCTTTCAGAGACATTTTAATATGTTAATTGGTACATTACTGAATGGATTATTGTAGAATTAATAAGAAAAACCTAATTTAAGGTTAAACGCTAAAAACATTTACTATACTCTGCATATTGTGACAATATTTACAATGTTATCATGAAAAACCAAATTAAATGTATTTTGTTTCATATGAAACGGTCTACCCAAACTGTTTATTAGTGTTGAACCAGAAAAAGGCAACGATTTGATTACTATGCTAGTAAAATATGGAGAACAATTTGCAATTTTAATTATTTATAAATGCTCAAATAATTTATTTGCGGTAGAAAAAGAAATCTACAAGCAGAAAAACTACGACATTTCTACCACAGCCTCTCGCTCTAGTGCTATTCATTAAATACAAACAACGAATAATTGTCCAGAGTAAAGAGTTTAAATTCTACTTTGACTCAGCTTTGTTAATTGAAACGTAACGAAACGGAAACGTTGGAAAAAGAACAAAAGAATGACAAGTTAAATTGATGACCCGTAATAAAGTCCTCACTCCTTCTATTCTGTTAATGAAACTCAGCGTTTCCCTTTATAATTTTGTCAGCAATACAATTTACAGAGAGATGACTTTCAACGTTACCACTTTGAAAGATGAAACACTGGTAAGAAATAAAATAACGTTGTTGAACTGTATTATAATAGAAAGTCACTTCTATGTCAAAAGAAGGTAATCAGTACATAAGTATTTAGTGTATCTTGGTACTTACTGATTGTTTACCCCGAAATTAATTTTTAGGTCTGCCATATTAAATAGTATGTTATAAATATATTACATACTGGTTTAGGCTTTTAAATACAAAGTTTATTTATAATTAATTTATTATTTAGTAAATATCGAATGCAATCAGAATAGTGCAAACACATAAAAATCAATAGCATTATTTTTTAGTTCTCTATTTTAATTCTGCAAATAATAAAAAAACATATTTATTAGTATAATTATATAAATTAAATTACCAAAGTAAAACATTTTAATAAACATTAATCCCCAATATGATTGGGAATGCAATAAATCAACATGCAACACGAAATAACAATAAAATTTTTTTTACGCAAATAAGTAATAAACAAGAAACGTTGCTCATTTACTAAACAGTATTATCTTTCAAATGTATTCTTATAATAACTATTTAAAATAATAGATGACGAAATAATGTTTTGTCACTAGTTTAAACTCTATTTTGCAGAGTTACTTAACAAGAGTTATGATGAATCATGTTGTGTTACAATACATCTCACTATGCACAAAATATTTTAACATTTAAGTTAAAAATGTGCTAGCTTTAAAGTTTTGTATTTTCTGTTTGTCAATATAAAGGATTAAATCTATTTTGTACAATAAATATAAGAAGACGCAATATTCAACAAAAATTAATTAGAATACTTATTGTCTTAACATTTGCTTGAGTTGTAGAAATTAATTTGTCAATATATGCCTGAAAACATCATATAAGAAGTGGAATACAAATAATTATTTGTCCCATATTAGTTATATTTTATTACTTTTCTATGTTTCGTGAACGTAAGGGGAGCGGGAAGGCCATTTTTTTATTTTTACAAATTCACTTTAATTTTTTTTATTGTTCCTTGGAATGTCTTCTTTACGAAAATATAAGGTTCAATGTCGTGGGATGATTATTTAGCTTACTATAAATATTTTTGTAAGCCATGTCACGTCAGATTTTTTACCCTTTGCGCGTGAGCGGGCGCTTATGGACTAAATATTGCACTTAAATATTTACCAGTGAATAGGGTATAAAAAAGTTATAGAGCATTTGTATCTTTTCTTATCTTTTATCTCGGTCAATATTCTAACTTGGTTGAACTTAGTGTGATAATATTGTTGTGTTCAAGTAAGAATATTATTAATTAGGTATTATGAAGGAATGCAATGGAAGTTTGAGGCATATAATTCATTACTTTTACAAACCCTAAATACTTTTTGTTGTACTTTTATTTTTACAAACATATAATATTTATCAGTTTAAATCCTGCAGTTATTTGATTATATTAATATTTCCAAGAGAAACCAAGGGATTTCCAAAGTTTGAAGTTTGAAAAAATGTTAAGCTTACATTCATATAGTATATGAAAAAAGCGGACAAAGCGGCTGAAAATATGACAAAGGATGCTAGAATTAACAGAAGAAAAAGAAAAATTGAGTTGGAAGAGGAAGAAGAGAAAGCAGATGATCCAGCCTATGGTGGAGGGATGTTTTGAGCTTATTGGTGAGTTTTGACTTTAATGCTCATTCTCCGTAACTTTAATATTTTAATACTTAGGTACTTTTTTCTCAAAAACTATTGGAGGTAGAGAGTTGAAATTTTTTGTGCTTTTGAAGATGGCTATATTCAACAAATACATGCTAAATCAAGGTCTTAACATTACATTAACCCTTTATAAAAAAATTAAGTAATGTGAAAATTAAAACTTTTAAAATCATATTTTTCAAAAATTCAAAAAATATAGTAAACTTTGTTAAGAAATGTTAAAACAGCATGTGTTTACTCAATGTAGTGTATTTAATACGGTGTAAAAATTTCATGTACGTAGTCCAATTAGTTCTTGAGAAAAATGTACCTGAAAATTGGTAATTTAACATTGTCGGGATAGGGCCTTCCCGCTCCCCTATATAAATAATAAATAATAAAGGTGACTTCAGTTCAAAACTAATATAATAAAGTTGCTGTGTGTACAGTGTAGTGTGTACAGAGCCGATTAAAGGAGAAATGCGGCAACAAATAAAGTGCTACACTGTGTACACATGAGTTGAAAGAGGTGCTTAACCTAAGTAAGGGGTGGAAATTACCACACCTGTGACGCAATGTTCTCTGCCACACTGCATGATTGATGTGGGAGGCTGTTCACTCTCCCCATCGTCAAGCGTCAAGATTGACGGTGCGGGTGGTAAAGTCTTGATGGACTACACAGACGGTCGTTTGGAAGATGTTAATGTCATCATTTAGTAATCACTGCATCTATTTCCGGTTCGTATTACGTCAATATTCAATTATTGATCAAATTTGCAGTCAATATTACAATTAAAAAAGCAGATAAAATGTAATATACAACGCCTCTCAAATGTTACCAATTATTGAACCCAGTAATAACGTTTGTAAAATGTTACAGGATATAATTATATATGACTAGTGAAGCTAGCAGTTAACCGCAGCTTCACTAAGAACATCTTGTTGAAAAAACAAATTATGGTTGCCTGTAAAGTCGGTTTTACGGGCGAAGATTTTACGTGACATCGTCTTTTTCTCGGTAGAATATTTATTGTTATGAATATTATTAAATTGCACAATAGGAACAAGGAATTGAATGAAAATAAGAATTGCACAAATTTTAACTATAGAAATATATTTTGTTTACTAAAACATTGTACATAATTTGAAATTAATTAAAATTTGTTATTGTAAATGGTAATGTTTGAAATTCTTGCTAAACACAGTTAAATTCTAACTCCGCGCGTGGTGATTGGTCGGTTTAGTTCGTTTGTTTGGTCGCTCTGTTATGACAGGTTAGAGGTTATAATTTGTTATTTTAAATGTTTGACTAGCAATACGCGCTGTTTCTTCTAAATCGACTGAATTACGATTGATTGCAGAGTGATTTAAACTAATAATTTACTTAACGCTATCAACATTTGTCAATAGTATGACATAACCTATAAACTCAGTTTCTCAACTTTTGTGTCAATCTAACAATTAATCAATCAATCATAGTTTACGATAATGAAATATCAGTGTACAATTATTTACCTTTATTGTTGTAGTTGTTGTAAATGACGAATCTAAGCACTCCACATTTTCACGAATAAACATAGTTATCTGCTTTATATCCCGTGCGCCGGACGCACAGTTATCTGCTTTATCCCGTGCGGATCCCGTGCGGCGGACCCACTGGACGGGCATCGTAACGTTACCGGGCGTTACACTTTTTCATGAGTGACTCCGAGCCGAAACCTAATTTAAGACGTTGTCACGTCAAAAAACATTTTAGGTATGAGTTTAGAGAGCAGTATATTAGAACAGAGAATTCTAAGACTGAAATGGTATTTACAATTATTTTAGAAATGGGCATATCTTTTAACCAGGGACCTTAAGAATATCCATATAAAATTTCAGTACAGTTGGAATAGTTTCAATATGAACATACCACTCACATACAAATTTAGATATTTATATATTGGAATACTAACATTCTTATTAAGATAATACATAATATGTGTTTCTTCGTTTAATAAATTTAAATCATATCTCTGAGGGCTCAGAACAATCAAGTTAAAATAATTGAGTATTCAAAATTCTAATAAGGAATTGAACATACATCATTTGTATATAACGCATTCTTATGTAATGTTAGGTCACTTAGAGCATTGGTTTTTTTATTTTTTTTAAGTATTTACACAGACCATGGATATGTAATGATCTATTTTAATCAATACTGACTAATGTATTCTCTAATTGTTATATATTTATAAAGTTTTTTTAAGTTACAGAAACAAATTTAGGCTATGTTATATATGGCAGCAAGGAGAAACGCAAAGGTAAAAATGCTTTTCTTACAGTCTGGTTCACCCTCACAGAATCGTTCACCGATGAAGAATCGTTCAAAAGGCTATTCCTTTTGTGTAGTCTTTCAGAAAACGAGTGAAGAATGAATGCTTGTATTTTTCTCAATAAATTACGTTTAAGTTAAGGTAATCAATAATTAAAAACTGCACGATACATGGAAGGTATATGTATACAGCCTATCAACAACAAAAAAGTAATTACACACACACACACACACACACACACACACACACATATATATATATATATATATATATATATATATATATATATATTTAGTTTTAGTTTTATTGTGTTTGATGTCGCAAGGATCAACTTGGTTGTGAATATTTCTTTAGGTATAGGTTTTTACCTTATACTCCATCATATAATTGTTTTGAACACTACTCTTTATATACGGGGGTTATTAAATCCCCCGAAATATAGAAGTGAAAAATAATTCTTTTGCTATATTCTATTCAACACAGTGATTAGTATATATATATATATATATATATATTAAATTGTTTAAATGGCAATAGCCTTATTCAATTTCAATAAACATTGAATCGCAAAAAGTACTTGCTCCGACGGGACTCGAACCCGGATCCCTCACTTGCCGGGTGAATGGTATTCCGATCATATGTTAGTTTGCTTATTTAAACGCATATGTGACAGATACGGCCAAATACAAAACAATTGAATCGGAAAAAGTAAGCGCTCTGTGGTGTAATGGTAGCACACTCACCCGGCAAGTGAGAGATCCGGGTTCGAGTCCCGGCGGAGCAAGTACTTTTTCCGATTCAATGTTTATTGAAATTATATATATATATATGTATATAAATATATATACTAATCACTCAATTAACTTTAAAGTGTTTAAGAGTTGCAGTTCTGAATTAATTTAGTATATTTTTAATGTATTTTACAAAATATAATAGATTAATAATGCAGAAGTATAAATAATTTGACATAATTAGGCTTTCTTTTAGTTTTATGGTAAATGTAAATACATAAATAAATCTAATACAATTCCTTTAGTTATATTTTTTACAAGTCAAAGCAAACCGGCATGGTCAAATTTAAAAGGTCTTTACAAACTAAGTATATAATGAACCTATTTCAACTGATAATACTGAAAATAAATCTATTTGTCGTAATAAAACATGCAGTATTATTTTAAATATACTTCACGTATTATAACAATTCCTAACACCATCTAGGCTCATTATACAGTAACGCATTTTAAGATAACTTTTAGTACCATTCTAAATAGCTAAATAATTCATTTGCGATTTTTGCATGTCTTAAGAAAAGTTTATAGAATTGACTGTGAAAATTTTTAAACTTATAATATATAAATCTAGGAATAACAAAACTATAATTATTCCAGAAGCACATTTAATTTTTAAAGATGATCTGGGTTATTGATTGGAAATATAAGTTCAGCTATACATTGTTTCAGGAAGTTATTAGTTCTATATCATTTGTAGTTTTAAAAGACCGGATGTAGTTTAGTATAGTATAGTGTAGCGATAAAAATATATCAGTATAATCTACAGATTTACAGGTTGGATGGAGAAAAGCAACTAAATTATAAGCAACTTTCTTTTGTCATAGAACGTTGCCCTATTATAAGATCTTATTTTTTAGTTAAAGAAAATCAGTTGTGCCAACTTTAGACGCTATTTTAAGACACAATAAGCTGAATTGCTTTATTACTAAACTTTCAGACATCAATACTAAATTCCATTACATATTAAATGAGATATATTGACAAAATAATAATAACGGGGAAGTAGAATTATTACTTAACTTTAAAACTTATTTAAAACAATTAGCTCAACTTTACATCTATCTCATCGTCTGCAGGTACTTGTGTAAAAATAATTCTGTAATATAACTAATAAGTATTTTACATGAACACAGAAGTACACCACAGTACACGTTATGTAACAGGCTTCAATGTTATTATTTATTCATATTCCATTGTTACATTTGTTAGTATGTTACATGTTGTAATCGATTTCTATAAACATTAATTTATTATACCACTTTATTGTTACCGTCATCACAATATACTAACATCGAATGTATCACCTTCCCTCATCAAAATTTATTTGAGTGAATAGCACAATCAATGTTGCTTATGAAGAAAGAAGATTCGTAAGAGAGTTTCAAATCTATTGATAAGTTTTTTATAAATAAATTGTGTTACAATAATTTAAATTATGCCAGCCCCTAGTAACATGTTTCGCTTACGCTTAGCAAACATGATTTCTAGAATTGCGATTACTGATGCCGGATTGAAATATCACTATTATGGTAAACAATGGCAATGCGGTAATTGTTTTTTTTCAGATTCATACTGCATTGTTTACATTGTACTTTTACTGTGGTTCGTTACAGAGCACAATAGAATAGTTACCTCTTGTGCTCACTAATGTGCTCCAACAGCTCAAACAAACTTCTGCACTATAAGCAGCACCATGCAATTTGAAACGCTTATAAATTGTTTCTATTATTAACTTGTACTATTTTGTCCTGCGTTATAAAGCATAGTATTTACTATAATTACTATAATGAAACACAAATAGTAGAAGTATAGGGTACTTCTTTGCTTTATATAAAAGTTTCTGCTATAATACTCGTAAGTATTACATAAATTCTGTATATATTAAATAACACAAACAAAATTGTCATATACGCGTGTGAAAGATAATTATTTCCAAGTACAATCGCAATAGGTTTACATATTATATCGATTGTAACAGTATTAAACATTTGTACATAATTTAAATATTTATATTTTAATATTAAAATTATTTAAAATAACTCTGATTTATATTTAAAAAATAAATAAATAAAAGGATTAGACATTGTTAACAGTAGAACATTTTAATTCTATTTCAGAGTCACGAAACTTATTGTAAACATAATACATCGTATATTGTAGAAATATTTTACAGGTACAATAATATAATATTATATTTTGTATCAAATCCGCACTTAAATATATACAAAAACATTTAATACCAGATTTGCAATGATTTATGACAATTAGTTTATCATGAAAACTCTTTTTATGCTCTCTTCAAAATTAGCTAGAATTCTTGTTTTAATTATTTGTAAATTTACCATACATTAATCACGTTACACACAAAAATAACTAAAATTTTTAATAATTTAAAAAAGATTTTTTGAATCTTTGGCACAATATGTATAATTTAAATTAAAAATGTTTTCATAGTATTGCGTACACAGAAACTTTACGTTAAGCTTGTTACTTTAATAACCTACATATAATTAAATAACTTCAAGTTATTTTAGACAGCCTTAAATGGATATTAATATAGATTTTAGATAAACCTACAATTGGAATTAATTATCACTCTTCTATAGTCTTGTTATTGACCAAGAAACTTTATTTGATTAAATAAATTAAAACTAATTGTTGAGTAACTAAATTTTAGAGTAACTCATTGTACACATAGTTGTTACATTGAGTCTTTCGTTACATAATAAATGTACACCGTATGTATTTCGTGTAATAGTATGGTCTACAATTTTTACTTTTGTGCTGAGCAGAATTTTACAAGTTAGTGCTCATGTCCTTATGAAGAAGGGTGGCGTAAGAGTTAGGGGACTTCCCTTCACTCCACACTTTCTACCCTTGCACGAAACTCAAATCTGATAAATGGAGTATCGCTAAGAAACATTAAACTAGATTGTAATAGTCTAAAATACGATAAGAATAACACTAAATCGATAACACTAGATGCTTAAAAAAAGATATAGTTTTTGCCTGAACGTCTATAAACTTTTAGATGAAGTTTTCTTCATATAAACTAAAAAGATGGGATAACGTGCCAATGACATAGCAGACTATCTAATAAACATTGCTACTACTCAGACCAAGGACTACAAGTTCATTTGTAATATTCTGAACAAAGCCATTTGTTTGGTTCTGCTGGCTTCAACGCAGTTCTACCTACCAATTACTGCCACAATAGCCTGTAATGATGGGTTTGCCTGCGTCGACTATAAACCAACTCCTGAGCCACATTACCCTTTCTTTTTCTGTAATGATAGTTTGGAGAGAGACCAAACTATTTGATGTAATTTGAATGCGATTTGTATTATGTATGATATAACATTATTATTTATAAAGTAATAAATTTATTAGTTCAGTCCTAAAAACATTACTTACTAAAAATATTTAATTTTATACGGGTAATAAATGTAACATAATGAAATTAATATATTTATTTATGTTTTATACATATATGTATCTGAATTTACTAACTAACAATTACTTTTACCAATTTATGAATGTGATTTCAAAGGTATTAGCCTACATCACGGAATGCGACGTAGAAAAGTTAGGAAGTAATTAAACATTCAATCTTAGTATAAATACTTTTATCCTATTCTTAGTAAGTTAAAAATACAGCGATTAAAATTATATATGCATGTGCTTTATATTGGCTCAAAAGTAAGAAAGCTATATATGATTAAATAACAAGTTATATTTTAGACAGTCTTAAAAGGATATTAATAAACATTTTAAATACACCTACAAATGAACTGTTATATAGTTTAACTTGTGGAGCTGGGACAATTTTATTTCTGTCTGTCTGGAAAATATCCTCAAAATGAACCGATGTCTAGACTTGAACTTTTGAATGAACCTTCATTTATATATATATATATATATATATATATATATATATATATATATATATATATATATATATATATATATATATATATATATATATATATATATGAGTAATACTGAGTTGATTATCACATCTGGGAATTCTCTGAGTGTTAGTGAAATTTTACATTGGTACTATAAGTAACCGAAGAAATGGCTGAATATATTAAATTTAACTGGATTTTAGTCAATGATTTGATATTAAGTAACAGTTTAACAGTGGATAGAAAATAATATATAATAATGTTCAGCCAATGTTAAAAGTATTCATCAGTGTAACCTGAAACTGTAATACCCCCACAAAATAACTGAAACATATAAAAACTGCTAGGAAAAAGTTAATTTTAAGTTACTGAAAAAAAGTTTACTACATAATATTTCGAGAATTATGTTATCTTTACTTGTTATTTTGTCATGGAATTTCGTTTTGTGAAGAAAGATGAATTCATTAATATTACATGTCCAATCATACAGAATAATTAGGCTGGGCTGTATTGATGTATATTAAACAGTAGGCTAATACAAAATCTCTTTTCTCTTCTAGGAGGATATAAAAATGTATCTTCTGTATGTGTATTTATCGGACGTGGGACATATAGAGAATTAAATGAAGTATAGTTTTGAAATTCTGCATGCCAACTTAGAGTCGCAAGTTAATCGACACGGGCTGTGGTGAACTCCTACCTTGTTGTGTACAATAATTAAAAAGTGCCAAAGTCCACAAAAAGGATGGTTAAGGAAACTATATAACATAGTCCCTTCATTGTATCTTTCTATTTGAAAAGGCCTATTGAGATCCGATTATCAACGAAATCCGCTGTTATCCATTTTCCATTTGTTCGAAAAATTCTTGTACCTTTAAAGTGGTACGGATTCAATCTAACAATAAACTTTTATTTGATTCTATTGTGTTTAGATTTATTTGAAAATACGCAACATCTTAATAAATGTAATAAATAGTACAAGCTAACATTTATAACATTATTAGTATTTAAATACTAAATAATATACAAATATGATTCTTTAGACTGATAAAAAATACCATTCATCTTGTAAAGTAAATGTGATTATGTAATATATAGTTGAACGTAGCTTGAATTGTAGTTATTATTAAAATGCAACGTCTTCAATATTACGGAACATCCCTAGTTTTAGTAAGAACTGGCAAAAAGTAGTTAATAAGGTTTTTGCTTAAAAATCTGTACGTATATTTAAACTGTTCAATAAATACAAAATTAATGAAACCACAACATATTATTCAATGCAATAAATTGCTTAAATGTATTCTTTTTATTAGTATGATTTGTTTTATACTTATTTTATACTTGTTGTATAGTTTGAAGCATTAGAAGTGTTTTCCAGAAAGTGACGAGATAAGTAATAGTTAAAAATGTATCTATTGCCATCTTTTAAACAGAGAACTTCTACACACATTTTGTTTTTATAATTAATTGTGTCCTGTAATAGTTTCAACTGTATTCACCAAAGTCCTTTCTTTATTTTATGTTCCTAATTTCTATGCTTCATTTTATAGCATTGGTTTATATAGGTACGACATATTAAAAGTCGTTGGTGTAGCTATATTAAAACGATATTAGCATATGTTTTTGAAAATGTGGGTGAGCAAGGATATTCTTGTAAATATGTTATATCCGATTTAAAGGGGTATCGTTGATAATGTAAAAAAGCAGTCATGTTATTTTCATACCTTCTAATATAAGAGTTTAAAATCTCTTAGGGGCAGAATAAAAAAATGTAAAAAAATAAATAATAAGTCTTTTAAAATTAATTACTCCGATAATATCAACGATACCGAAATGATTTAAATATATATATATATTTGTAGATGAAGGGGATACATAACCAGTATTTAAGATCTTACAATGTCATTCTAATTTTTCCTAAACTTTAATAATAATAATATATATATATATATATATATATATATATATATATATAATATGTATATTTATTTTTATATATTTTTTTTTCTTTGCAAAAAATGAATTGGATTCGGTTTCAGTTAAGATCTAGTGAAAAGAATTTTTCTCCTACTGAATTAGTAAAATTACATACTTAAAAATGTTTTGTGACCATAATAACCAATACAAACATATTACAGAAATTGTCCTTGTTAGAGGGACTGAACTTTTGAATATTTTATGTTTAATTTTTAATATTTAATATTATTAATATCATTTTAATATTTAAATGATAAATATTCAGTAATTAGGGTACTGAAACACAAGAACTAGTCGTGTATCAAATCTATGCTCTATCTTTAAAATTAACAGTACTATTTTCTTTGTAATTTATAAATATCCAGATTTGATTACAGTATTAAGTAAAAATAACATATTTTTGTAATTGGTTTGTTTAGAGCTTTCTTTATTCACCAGTTTTGTGGTTGGCATCCTTACTAACAATAAGACCTATGTAAAATTTTTCGTCAATGATTAGCAAAACCTAATGGTGACATGTACCAGCATCATAATGTACATGTAGTTCATTTAGAAATGTACAGTATTTCAAGTCTACACGTCAGTTTGTTTCCGAGATAAGTACATGGAGACAGACAGTTATATAATTTTCTGTGGTAATAAACAAGTGATGGGCTTGGTTTACGCTCAGAAAATTTAGGGTTTAGCTGTGGACTTTAGGCGCCAAAAGTTATGAAAATTTTTCTATATTTTATATCAAACGGTTATATTACCCAGCAGACCCGAACACCCTGAAAACCGCTGTAACACAAAGGATGAAACAGAATGATAAATCACCACATGGAGCAGAACAAACCGGCAGAGTGATGACTACATAAACATACAAAGAGGTCCAACTGCAATAAACATTGGACATGGAGGTTGTATGTTACCTGGTAGCCGGTTCTCTCTCTCACTATAACTCACTAACTCTGAACACACTTTCATGTGTATTATAATATTCCCTTTTTCACCCTTCCAGAACATCAAATATCTTAATTAAAAACTTTTATAACAGTGATAAATGATTTATTGAAGTCTGGTTGTAATATTGCTTTTCTTGCTTTTCTTCCAGGATTCCGACATCATATTAGTCCATCTACAATGGATATAATTTTACTATGAGATAAAAGAGTGTTACAAAAAACTACTCTCTCTGCACATGGTTGTTCTTATATCAATAAGAAAATAAGTTATTAAGTACGAAGTTATTCTAATTTTACTAAACGAAATTGTGCTTAAGGCTGCTAAAAATTTAAAATAACTAATGAAGAATATTAGAAACAATAATCTTGGCTCAAAACAGTACATCAAATTATTTTGTCATTGTTTTCATTTTTCAAATACATTTATCGTTGTAATCATTGCTGTCCAAAAAACGAATACAAAAATATTTATAAAACCTTAAACCAAATCCCATTGAGTGTACAGTAATATTATTAAACACGACGATGCTTATATAGAAGTTAAGATTCATGCAATTTTTCAAATCCATATTTCTGTTCGTTTTTAAGATATCGTACGGAGAGAACTTATAAATAAACATTTCCAGAATCTGAAGGAATATGCCGATCGGTAAAATATCGTATTATAGTCGTAGTCAAAGTTTATTACATTTATAAAAAAATCTAAAGATTTTTTACGGGTATCATTGCCTGATAAATATTAACTGGACTGTAGGTAAACAGCAATATTCTATGTTCTTCAATGTAACTTAAAGATAATGCACTTTTAAAAGTTATTAGTTTATTGTGTAGAATAACTTTGTATGTAATATTATAGCATGTTCAAAAATAATGAATATCTATGTAAAATTTTGAATAATATAGTAAGTACACTTCTTATACAATGTAAGAAAACCTATTAAGACTAAAAGGTTCTGTTTTGAGACAAAGTCCTGACAAAGTAAACCACACAATGTACTCAAATTCGCAGATAATTTGCAGATGTAATATGGAATGTAATGCGGAAAGTAATTACACTGAAGCAATGTTCACGGGGAAAATAGATTGGCTTCCTCCCACGTCCTGTTCAATTAATATGGGTTAGCATACCAAGAGCAATGATAAGTGCTCTGTTTTTCTATTTACACAATGCAACTCTAGTTGCCATTTATAAGTTGTCATCCATAGAATCCGTAATGCAGATTATTAATCGAAAATAAAAGGTTTGAATTGCCTGGAGTAATAATTATTACTTCCTTTAATGATTAGTACTAAAGGCAACTCGCATTTGCCAAAAAGAAGTAGCATAATGTATAACTAAATAAGTAATAAGAGCATAACCATCATATATAATAAAAGATAAGGTTTTTTAAATACATGTTGATGCATTATAAAAGGTACAAGATAACATTATATTGCCAAACTATCTGTATGGAAGATCTATTCATAATAAGTGAGAAAGAACGTACATACAAAATTATTCTTAAATCCAAGAAGATAAGGATGCAAAATAATATGCTTTGGAATTAATTTTAAATACCTACTAACAGAAGATAATGTATCTCTTATCTATTAATATACCTATTTAACGTACATATTAAACATATTGAGTAAAATTGCAGTAAAACTATACTTAATAAATGTTTTCCATTACAATGTCATGTATATCAATAGAATTTTACAGTAATTTAGTTAACAGTGTAACATATATATTTTTTTATCGTATTATGATCTACAATATTTGAAAAGCATTAAATTAAAAGGATATTTTTCTGTAGTCCCCTTCTCTCTATTTGTATTTCCACATATTTTTACGAAGCTACTCAAACATTATAATTACCTGTTTTGTTATAAATATATGCCAGTATATATTTGATAGTTTAATATGAGGAATTTCTTTATGTATTTGATTACAAAACTTTTTGGCTGTAGTGTTAAATATTTTAACGATAAATAATATAATAAATTACTGCTATTTTTATGTTGCATCTTGAGAAAAATTGGATTTTGGATAAAGATACAGATTTTGGATACATTACTGATCTAAATAAAAGTCTTCTTAAGCCAAATGTTTGATTAAACTTCAGCATAACCTGTAACGCGAAATGTGATTTGGCATAACAGTCTTTTACTTTATCTGAAGAATATCAATCTAACTTAAAGCTAACGGTAGAACATTAAGAACACATATATTGTTTTTCTTATTAATCGTGGCTCTGCTTTTAATGCAAATACAATTTTGACAAATTATAGATACTATCTTAGTATAACTTACTGTTATGCAAACTTACGTTTAAGTTATGCATTGCATTTTCGAGACTACCAACTATGCATTACGTTATGTATAAGGCAAAATTAAAATTACAAGAATAATACAAATGTATGTACATTATATAGGAATACGTTGCATTCAATCCAAGTATATTTTAACGAAATCGTTAGTTATATCGAAATTTTGATAAGAAATAATGATGACTTGCTGCAGAATTGGGATGATTTTAACATGATATGAGAGTGTGCTGATAACATAGGAATGCAGAGGTCAGAAGGGCAGAAGTGGCTTAGTGGGAGTAAGTGGGGAGAGTACAAGATTTCTAAGGTAGCCCACATGCACACTCGCATGGATATTAGTATAAAAGTTGCAATGGTAGAATTAATCTGTTTGTAATGATAAAAGGTAACAATAAAAATAAAACTACCTCTATTTTCTATTAAGCTATTGATCAAACCTTCATAATTCGAAAGGTATAATACGGTATAAATAATAAGTAAATTGCATGTATATGTACGTTGAGCTAAATCAGATCTAATTTAAATTAATAGCACATATATAATGTAGCTAATGTACATCTCACACTTTTGGTATAAATTTATTTATATAATTTTTTTTCGCTAAGCAGTTCCAAAATATTTAACAAGACTACATTTGAAGGGAACTTTAATGAAATACATTATTAAGGGGGTTCGGTATGCCCTATCCTTCCCATGTTAATTTGACCAATTTTATGTACCTTTTTCTCAGAAACCTTTAAAGCTATCATCATCAAACTTTAGGACACTACTATTTAGACCTTTTTTAACATTTAGAGCGGAAAAATTTAAAAAAAAGAAGATTTATTTAATTTGTTGTAAATAAAAAATTTATTAATTTTTTGTAAAATAATTTATAATTATAATTTTTTAATAATAAATTTAAAATAGATTTTTATAATGTCTTCCGCTCTAAATGTTAAAAAAGGTCTAAATAGTAGTGTCCTAAAGTTTTGATAATGATAGCTTTAAAGGTTTCTGAGAAAAAGGTACATAAAATTGGCCAAATTAACATGGGAAGGATAGGGCATACCGAACCCCCTTAAAAAACAATATGTATAATGATTGTGTTCTTTTTGAAATTCGCTTAGTATCTAAAATCATTTTAGCATTAAAAGCTTCATCGTAAGATTTTAATGATCTATTTTTTTATTGGGAACCCAAAACCTACAGCAACCCTGCATGAATTCTTATAATATATTTATTACACTGATTGATAGTGTTAGAAGGAATTGACTCCCTCCCTCAAGAGTAAAAATTTACGATTTATGCTGAAAGCTATAAAAGTTACGTAGAATACCCAATATCCTACTTAAAGTTATCTTCTACTTTATACTAAGTTTTCAAGTACTTAGGCAAATGGAATAAAACTGACATATTGAACAGAAGATAAATTAAATTTTAAATTTACCTCACTTAAGATAAAATTTTTAGGTCTTACTGCATGTTTTATGTTGGGACTGTTCTCTTTCTACGTCAAGCGTAAAATTCACTATGTGAAAGGAGAACTAAATAATCATTGGAAATTTCGTCGACTATGGTCTCTTATATGTTACATCATTGTGTGAGGCTGATCACTTTTACAGTATAGTGTCAAGAATAATCTCCATACGCAACAAATCATCACATGACGGTCTTCTATGTAAAAAGAAGACAGCCATTCATTTATTTCCATCTTTATAAGATACATTAAAAAGAGGTAGAGTAAATTTAGTAAAAATGTTGATATTCACCTGTTTTTGTCAAAACTAACAGGTATAATTGCATAATGAGGATTTAAAGCAAATTTTTCCAGTTCCAATGAGGGTAAAAATATTTTGTATGAGTAAATAAACTTAAAATTGATTTAATATTTTGTATTTAGTTTATTATTGAACATCTATTATTTTTGTAATACACTTTTTGGTGTGCATATTACCACACAAATAACATGTTTCTAACAAATAACAAGAAATATGTACTAGAGAAGCACTATAAACTCAAAATATAAATAAGGAGTTATTTAGAAATATTATTCACGCTATTTTATACACTAAAGCAAAACGACATGTAAAGGTAGAGTTACGTTTTTCACGGTCCGTTTCACTCTTACGGAGTCATTCACCTTTGAAAAATCGCTCCAAAGCTCTATTTTATTGCTTTTCAACCAAATGGCATTGCATTAATGACTATGCTTTCACAACCAAACAATTGTGTCAATCATCTATTCGCACTATATATATTGCTACAGGAAACTTTGATTTCGGTATTATTTTATTTAGATATTATTATATTAAACAGTATTTGTCTTATTGAAAATATTCAGTTTTATATAGTTTACTTAAGACGGTGTTCACATAATAATTGAAACTAACCTTTCGTTCCTATATGGATCACTTTAAACATACTTACATAATTGAAAGCTCTAGAATCTCGCTAAGGTATTAAATGTAGCTCTTTTCTTCTCTTTCGTTTCATTCAGGAACGGAAGTATTTCGTGCCACTCTGTCAACTATACGATAAATAATCTTAAACAGCTTAAGTTGACAGCATGTTGGTCCGCCATAGTATGCGTGATTCACGCAGAGAATAAGTGTAGAATACAAAATAACGATTGCCGCTAAGTCACACACACACACACACACACACACACACACACACACACACACACACACACACACACACACACACACACACACACACACACGTTTTTTTGTCTTTGGGATTTACTAATATTTGTAGTACTTTATTGTTTGTTTTGTACGTGATAGATTTGTGTGCAAATGCTCTAAGAAACTTCATGTAAAGACCGATGTTTGTTGTTTATAGTATCATGACAATTCAACTTTGAAATCCCTATTCTTAAGTCGGTTAGCTTCAGCTGCGGGCAGAGTAAATGAGTAATTTTATTTTTATTTGGAATATAGTATTTTTAATTTAAAAAGTAATGTTACATTAGTTTTGGCTTTAATAAAAGATCCTTAATCAGAAGAATGATTTATTTTCACTTATTTTTGACAGCAGTTATGTATTTAGTTGTTAGTGATTTTGAGGTTAAAATTTTGCAAAATGTTAATTCTGTACTCACATACAAAATATAGAAATTATTTATTAAATCATTGATCATAAATCACACACACACACACACACACACACACACACACACACACGGACAGATGGACGCTGGGGGAGACGGGCAGATGGACGGAGCGCCTGATTCCTAACATCAATGTCTGGATCTCTTGAAAACACGGGGATACGGATTTCTTCCTGACCCAGCTACTGACGGGACACGGACAGTTGAATGCCTATCTTTTTAAGATGGGTTTGTGCACCACGCAAACGTGTAAATACTGCCCAGACAAGATCGACGATGCCGAACACACGTTCTTCGAGTGTGTTCGGTGGAAGGACTATAGGAGCAGCATCGAAGAGATCATAGGCACCAGGCTGTCCCCCTCAAGCCTGGTGACCTATATGATTGCTAAAGAGGAAAACTGGTCAGCCGTTGCAGCCTACGCGCAGCAGCTTCTAAGAGACAAAATTGCAGAAAGGGACCAGTAGCCAGGAGTGGACGTCGTGAGACGCAGCACGGACTGGATTGAAGTAATGCTAACGCGGTTCCAATCCAGTCCTCTCCGTACCATCTACGGGGAGAGGGGAGAGGAATGTTTTTTTAGTGGGTAGGAATCCCACACTACCGACATCGTATATCTGCCGTAAAGATGGGCGGTGGAGTTTAGCGATGGCGGTGTCTTTGGAAGATCTTTTTCGTACCTCTATATATATAAAAAAAAAAAAAAAAAAAAAAAAAAAAAAAAAAAAAAAAAAAAAAAAACACACACTCAAACACGTACACACATATTATAAGATTTATATATATCAATCTTATAATATATATATATATTTATATATATATTTATATATTATAAGATTTACCCACAAGCTAAATGTGTTCTTTAAAAGAACAGAAAATAATGTTACGTATACTTTAGAATTCACTGAAAAAGTTAATACTTGATAAAAAAACGGATGAAGAAAATTAAGTAGCTAATAAAATACTAAACATAAATTAATGAAATACATATTAAAATATATTTAAAAGCAATGAGATTATATGTTAATATAGGACAATCATATGCTGATTAATAGAGTGTCAATAAACAATGTGTGTTTTTTTTTCAGTAAATCCTGCCGGTTTAAATTTCTGTAGAGTATGAATGTGAGCGATCTAGTTTGTCCACACATATTCGTGGACGGTTTGATAAACAGTGTTATTATTTGGCATAAAAGTTTGGCGGTAAAATCTTATTTCCTCTCCGATTTTCTATCGTTCTAATTGAAGCTTTTATCATGGTATGTAACATAATATCACTTATGGCATGGAATGAAATCTGTGTTTTTTTATGAAAGGTCAATAATTACATATCAAAAGCCACAGCTTTTGGAATAAATATAATTATAGTGGAAAGCAAAAGATACTACGTTCAGTTAAATTATACGAATTACTTATTTTTAATCTGTATTCATTTCTAATCTCCTGGATAACCAGTCCAAGGGCCTTTTTAAAAATACAATGAAAATATGAGCAATTATTGCCTTCAAGGTTTTTTATCTTGTTATTTGGTTTGCTTACTGAAACACACATATAGAAAACAATGGACATTTGCTAATTGTCTCCGCAGATAAATACGGTATTGTTCTGCATTGTACACTCGTAAGGTTAAGGTAGTTCGTTACACTACACAATGGAATAGTTTCCTCCTGGCTTACTAATGTGTTCCAACCACTCACAAAAACTTCTAGGAAATAACCAAAACCGTACTACAGTAATAAATAAATTTCACATGTACTATTAACAATTGTTTCGTCAAATATCTTATATTAAATACATATAATTTATTTAGGTTTTTAACAGATTATCATTAAGAGTGTATGTAAATATTACCATAGTAAAAAGCTTAACAAAAAATTACTATAAACTCAAGTACATACATTTTATTCTTTACTTTAATACAAGTTATTACAATACTTGAAATGAAATAATGTGTGCTTTTTTAATTTGTTGTTCCTTGAAATTGCATTTGGTATACACAACATAGTATAAGTTCAAATCTGTATCTTTAACCATTTTATTTCAGTAAGTGTGCAAAATGGACTACAATTAAACTTATTACATAACTTATAATTTTTAAATAACGTAAAATACGCATTGACTAGATTATTGATACGAAAACTGTTTGATTTTACATGATAAAACTGAATACGTTAGGTTAAAAGTTGCATCGTGCAAATAATTATCTAAAGTTTTCCTTAAATTATGGATTTGTCCTGCGTGTAAAAGTAAGCCTTGAAGTAAAAGTGTGCAGCAGTATTTTACTAGTTCGTGTGCGTGTCCTTATGAGGAAGGGTAGCGGAAGAGCTGGGGGAGTTCCCTTCACTCCAAACTTTCTACCCTCGCACGAAACTCAAATCCAATAACTGGAGTGTTCCTGTCAAACATTAATCTAGAGTTTAGAAAGTTACAACATGCAGTATTTATATCAAAATTCTATTTACTAGTTTTAATGGATTAACTAGTTTAATACGGGAATACGTAGCTATGTACCGTCATTATTTTAATGCAATTTTTATAATTAGATGCAATATAAATTTTGAAACAGCCGATAAAACTAACTATAAACTTTTTCAGTTTATAGTAAAAGTACAGAAATACGTGGTATAAATTTAAATCATTGAGACGTTTTAAATTATACGTTATATAATTATTATTGTTAATAAAAAAATTTTTAATTACATTTGGTTTTATTTCTAAACACGGACAACATAATGAAAGTTAAAAAATTAATAGCTTTCTTTACATTTTAATCTACTTAGATTTATATTTGCATAAGCATATTTTATAAATTATTGTATATAAGTGTAATTTATTTTTTAAATATTCCATTATTTTAATGAATATAACTGCATAAACATGGCGTTGTTTTGTTGTACACAGACCACGTATATTCCATCCGGCATATCGTAACAAAGCAATTTGTTTGGTTCCACCGGCTTCAACGCAGTTCTAATAACCAATTACTGCTACAATAGCCTCTAATTTAGGGTTTTACAACGTTGACTCCAAACACATTTGATTTTTACATCACCATTTCCTCCCTCTTTCATAATATTTAAATACTATTTATTTTGTAATAATGCTTTCTATTTCAAAGTATGAGCTCCATTAAACTAATCTGATTTAATAAAGTAATTGCATTAAAATCTTTTATTTTTCAGATATCGTCTATTTTACATCAGACAATTTAAAATCTGTGGAATTAGATTTATTAATTTCATGTGGCATAAGAACTTCAAGTTCAGCTAAGATAGTTAGGGTAATGTGGTGTACTCTGCTTTGTGGTATACTCTGTTTGACTTTCTGATGTGTTGAAAACTGTTTATGCTGGGAAAATAGAAAGTTTTGATAGTAAAAAAATTCTTTTATTTTATTAATAACGCGTATCATATGTTTGTAATTAGATATTTAATACAATCAGACATTTGATATTCCATTCAATTTTGTAAGTTACCAGATTCATTAGAATCTCAATCTCACGCTAGATAATTCTGGAATACCTGCCGTACAAAGAACGAAACAGAATGATAAATCACCTCATGTAGCAAACAAACTAGGAGACTGATGACTACATAAACATACAAAGAGGTCCAACTGCAATAAACATTGGATATGGAGGTTCTATGTCATCAGGCGACAGGGTCCCTCTGAAAAATTAACTGACAATAATAAATTTTCCATTATGACAAAATACATAATGGTTTCATCCCTTCATTAGATCACGTAACTAAACCAATCAGAAGTAATTATTTGTAGGATTAAATTTACTTATATAATAACAAATATATTCTTAGTATAGGTTTTTCGTGTGTTTTCTTATAAATGCATCTACATTCAGCTTCGTAATTGTCTCCCTATAACTGATATAGTAGATCCTGAATATTAAACATAGTACACATCAACAGCAATATATATATATATATATATATATATATATATATATATATATATATATATTAGAAGCAAGAATACTACTCTATTAACATTTCTGTTTATGGAGTAGCCTATATTCCACAAGAGAGAAGGGGAATATTATTTTTAAAATCTCACATGATCTTTTTCGATTATTTTATTTTCTTCCAATAACTTATTAAACTGATACTATTAAAACCATGTTTATATTTAAGGTAACCTCTTATAGCTAAATAGCTTCAACTTATATTTAATCACTAACAATTTCAGTTCAAAATGTCATACTAACTATGCACATGTAACAATAACTATATGTAAACCTATTTTCAATTCGATAATCAATAACCCCTTTAAGCAAGACTGTTAATTTCTAGTATGTGTGAATTCTTAATTTTATGTACCTGATAATTGTGTCTATATATATTATATATTTTATTATTATGATTTACAAAAAGTTTTGTAAATTAAATTTTGTTTGATTAGTGTATCTATTAAAGACAGTTAAATGTGCCATATAGAATAATTTATATAATTTCAATGTGGCTTCTAAATGAATATATAAACAAGTAACATGTTTGAATAACCATCTGTGGTGTTTCTTGATTCAATGGTGGGTTAACATAGAGGCTTATATTTGCTTTGGTGCTTCTAAGTTTCTTTACATTGCTTTAACATACATAGTAACCTCACATATAAACTCACATATAAAAAGAATTTTTTGTCATTTAGTTCACGTATTCGAGAAATCACTGGATTTATGCATGAAAAAAAATACTATTACTGATTACAATTTTAATGCAACTGTATATCTGACGAAGAAAAATTAGCAACATCCAGTTAACTTAAAAATATCCATCGTAAATAAAAGACTGTAAGCAAAGACTCAATACAGTCTTTGCTCAATCAGTTACCAATAACTTACAAGTTGTTTTAGTTACTCGTATGTGTCATTAAAGTATATATACAAGAAACTTGTCCACCTGAATATCAAATGGTTTTTGTCATTGTTACTTATTCGCAAAATTAACTGTTTAATTGTTACTCTAACGTTGTTATAAATTAAAGTTACCTTTTATTTAAATATGTCTTATATATTGTCTTTGGTATTCCTTATTTTTTAAGTAGGTGTTTACAGATGAAAGTCATTTTAAGTTAACAATAAGGTTCTTAAACATTTATTAAAACTTTTATAATTTATTTAAACTTTTATACTTGAAATATGCAATATATTATATCCTCAACATAATATAACCACCACACAGGTGAAAATGTAAAAAAGTCATATCACTTGAATAATTCTGGAATCACAAAAGATATGTCAACTCTGATACCGATTAAAATGAATTATAAGGACAGAATGTTACGATAAAACAATCATGACTGAACTTCGATGTTTAAGACAGGTTGAGTCAAACACCCACCTTCCGTATAAGTTGGTGATATCCGTTACACAAATCAGACTATCTCCGACAAGAAGACGAGTTTCCTCGAACTCTCTCCCCCGTTTTATGTTTATTACTTTTCTCAGCATAAAATGTGATTGTTCGTCTCTACTTAGTCAAAATAATTTCGTGGTTATCAGTTTTTATGTTCACAAGGATTCATAGATCCGGGATTTTTGGTCTAGTTAAAGAGAATTAGTTCTCTTAGGAAATTATTTGGGGTACTTTGCGATGCTAAGAATAAAGTATTCAGGAAAAGGACTACTAATACCATATTTTATCAATAAAGTTGTTAGTTAAAAATGAGCAGTCACAATTTACTCCCGATCCAAAATTACTGTAAATGATACCAGAATGTAGGTAAAAAATTTTATTTGCAATTAAAGGATAAGATTTATTTATAAATAATCACAACTCAAGTACTTCGGTTCATTAAAAAAGTTTATTTATTATAAATTTAACTAAAGGATAGCTCAAAATATTTCTGCACACAAAAATCACCCAATTACAATTGACTATTTGCCTGCAGCAAACTGCGGTCTTTATAACTAAAATAATATGGCAGATAGTACAAAAATATTTTGATTTATTTTACTACATCATTGCAGTGTTTATATTTAGTTTTAAAACTCCCTTTACATTCTCAAAATAATAAAACACACCATATGGAGGAATATGTTTAAATTATTAAACTTAGTATAGTTCAACAAATAAGAACTCTTGTCAGTAATTTTGAAGAACGCTTGTTGATGTAGAATCTTCGTAAGGAATGATGATGACGTGACGGACCGAATTGGGACAATTGAAACATGAGAAGGGGAGTGCACAGATAAGATCATCGGGCAGGGGTCAGGGGGGGCAGAAACGGTCGCAAATCATCGGTTGTAACTGGCCTAAGTGGAGTGAGTCTAAGATATAGCAGATAACCAACACGCTCGCTTGCATGGCTATTAGTATAAATGTCGACATGGTAGTTTTGATCTGTAGGAAAGATAAATGCAATGTTGAAAAATAAAATTACCTTTAATATTTTACATAATTTTATATTTCTAAACGTTCATAGTCCGCAAGTGTAAATGGGATAAACAGTATCTTTTAAACGGTTAAAAAATATATACTTATGATTCATTATTAATAAGGAAACATGGTATAACATGATGAGTTCATTTAATATGATTATTATGATGCACCTTTTTTTGTTCCACAGTAGTCTAATATATTTCAAGTGTCATTGAAATTTATAGTCTTTTATTAAAATATTTTGTGTTGGTAAACGATTTGTGTATTTCATTGGTACTCATAAAACCTTTTAATTTCTCCAACTATCCGTCTGATTCTCTTCTAAAACATTACTTTTTAAACTGATATTTAAATTATTATGATTATGTTAATGTGCCCATAAATTACATTCATGGCAGAATGTTAGGCATTAGAAGGATCTCCCTATAACATGTTAGTTAATGAATAAATAAGTAATTAAGTAGATTAAAGGTACGTTAAATTTAACTTACTGACGTATAAAATAGTTTCTTATGGATTTAATTAAATTTAGGAATACAGAATTACGCGACACTTTAATAAATTTAATTATAATGCTTATTATCCTACTTTTATACGACTTAATTACTACGTATGTTAGGCTGTACTGTACTATATATACTTATAAAATTAAGTTTTTTACTAGAGTTGCAAGCCATTCGTTACAAAAGCTGTAGAATCAGTGCTTCAATAAATTCAATGTCTTTAAATCCGATGTTTAAAGAAATACATAGACAAATATATTATATTTTTAATTAAAACTAAAAAAATCTTAAAACTTGTCTATGATTTAATCTTGAACATATTTACATCTTTTCACCTAGTAGACGATACTAAAAATGTCCATTAACTTAGGAAATAGAAGTTTATATTATACGCTGAAATAGTGAATATTTGACAGTATTTCATAAATAAATACTTTATAATGTGGCTTAAGGAGTAAGGTAAAACACGTATATTGTTGATCTCGCAACAGCATCTTGAATTAAAGGCTTCGTATGCAAACAGTCGTATTTACTTCGCAAACAAGCTTGTTATAAACCTTTGCCCAAGGAGATCTACAGACTCGTTATAAACGTATAGAGCTTAGTATAGTGCTCAACTATGAAACGAAGCAAAATAACAACTTGCATATAAGATTTTACAGCGGCATTGAGATTACTATTCTTAACTTTTCTTCCCAGGTCAGACATCATACATTGTAGGAGATTTATTTCCCGTAGAAGCACTACATCGCATTCTCCTTATTCTATAGAGTTTGTTAATAAAGTTTCATTTATAAACGTTTCGTAATATATTGTAAAATTTAAATGCAACATACGATCAAAGTTATAAAGTGTATACAAAATAATCGAGAGCTTAAAATTGAGAAATCTACAGAAAGCATATTCCATAACTACTGAGATGTGCAGTATGAAATTATATTAGATTGCATTAAGTAAATTCTATTAGCACATTTAAATAAATATTTTACAAAAATAATAATTGTCTAATTATTTTATGTTAAGAGAAAAATCATCATTTTATATATACATAAAAAAACTATTTTGTTCTAAATTATTTAAACCTACATTTTTTTCAAATTTAGCCCTTGAAATACTTATGGATAAATTAAAAACAAGAATTAGACTATGACCAAAGGAAATATGTTATGTAATACCTAACCATGATTGTAAATTTTCTAAGTTTTTATATTTGTAGAAGCTTAAATGCAATCATCCAATTACCTTTTTTTCCTATTAAGAATTGGTTTTTTGATTTTTCACAATATTGATAATAACTAAAAGGTCCATCTTCAATATCTATTTACTAGTTGCGAATACGTTGTTTGAACCATACATTATAACAACTCATTAATATATAGAATTACACGTGGAAAATTATCGTTCGTTAAGGACCTTTTCATAGAAATTCATATTTTTACAGATGATTTAAAAAACACTGATACGAGAAAGAACAGCAATATTGTTACCGTTACACAGCAAATACTGCATTGTTCTACATGGTACTCTTGGAAGGTTAATGTGGTTTATTCCAGAGTACAATAGAGTAGTTTGCTCCAGAGTTTACTGATGTGGTTCAACTACTCAAACATATGGGCCAAACTGTTGTGGTGGAACATGAAACTGTATTAAAATGTATTTTATTAATATTTCTACTCATTAGTTTCATATTAAAAATATTTTCGTCTCTGCTGCTTTGCCTCGTTAACCTTTTAAAAGGATAGTAAGTTAACTAATTGATGATTTAATAATGATTACGATCTTGAAATTGAATCGTATATTTCCTTTATAGCTTTATTTGATATGACACATGATGTTATATCCTTAATGTAGTAAAGTACTCTTATTGTGCTTACCAAATTTCTCTTCACTCACCACACATTATATTGCAATCTCCTGAAATCAGGTTTGTTTTTTAATTACCGCCAAAGCAATGCAAAATATCGATGTTGTTCCACTTAGGCCGATTAATTCTATTCCACTCACTATTTTAGGGTGAACCTAATTTTTTACTTTCTTTATACAAGGTATCATATTACATTATTAGTTGTTCTATTCTTTTGAAATATTTCATCACGTTTGACGTAGTATAAGGCATAAGAAAATATAACGCCTCCCTTAGTAAGTCAATAATTCTCTTTATAGATCCTTCCAAGATCTAGAGCAACATAAGAAGTTACTCAAATTCGCCAATTGCCGAGCTATGCCTTTTAAAAATTGATTTTCTCGTATTTCTTACGGAACGTTTTAGCAAAAATTACCTTAATGAACCATAAAACTTGAGTAATATACTAATAATGTTTTCAAATTATGATTCTGAAGTTAAATTATGTAAAAAAAAAAACCTTAAAAATGGCGACAACTCTTACCATTGAAATTTTTAATTAAAATTTTTAGATATTAGATGAAAAAAATATCCAAATCATTATCAAAATGTCTAAGTGTACTCCTTTACATCATATAGTTTACTATAAGAATTAATGTATACAGTATGTAGACATTCTTTAATGTAATGATTCAAAAAGATTACTGAGCGGTGTTAAACTTATTTTAAAGTATGGCCTACACCGAAGAGTAACACAAGAAGTGAAAGAGCTTTCCTCACTTAAACCTTTCTACGTTTTTAATAAATTAAAATGTAACAGCGATTTTTTCACCAAAAATGCAGCTACACTTCAGCAACTTACAACATTCCAAATATATATTTCTAAATGGGATAATAACAAATAATTATTTTTTTCTTAGAGAAATATTATTATTTAATAACAAAATGATGCTGCACTAACATTATAACTTACAAAGTTCAGGTTAAGGAAATTAATTACACCGGTAAACATTTCTTTGCAAAATTTCTCTATATAAAAAACCAAAATTCCTCTCACTCCAACTTTTCCATAAAATATAATATGTTTAACACACGGATTCCGCATGACTTGTATAGAAAAACTAAAGCATTTTCATAATGAACGAATATATATGTTGTATTTAAAATTCCTCTGTTCTAAAAGGATTAAATATGACACATGCGTGTCTTAATGCTGTACCATAGTTATATTCATTCTGCTTAATCGCGGTAGGAAGTAGGCTCTATGTTAACTAGACGCGGTACGTGGACATTATTTTGTTGGTTTTGACCCCTCCAGCTGTTAGAGATGTCAACGGTGATAGGTTTCCCGAGCCGGTCGCGTTTGGTTTGAAGAGAGAGGGGTAGTCTTCTAGTCGAATGCAGAGCGTCTACATTGCAGTTCAGAAGCGATAGTACTTCCTCTATTCCTATACATTTGGAATATAGATTAAATTTTTACCCGGTGTGTTTTAAGTCAAGTTTAAAATTTTCTTTTTTTTTCCTTTAGTGCGTAATAGTTTTTCAGCCTCCATAGTCTTCAAAGTACTAAGTCCCGTACCAGCGTTTAGTTTGACATCTTTTTTGTTTTATACTGTTGTGTTAAATTTTCTAAATTTTGCCATATAACAGAGCCTGATAATTAATTCAACTTTTGAAGTATTGTAAATTAGATTTTGATCCTAAAGTTTACATCAAGCATTGTGTAATTTTGATTTGGAATGTTTTGAGAAGAGTGTTTGTTGTGTGAATATTGTTATTTTATTTTGTTAATTTAAATCTTTTTTGGTGAAGTATACCTTTTTAGTTTTCATTTTTAATTTTGATCAGACTCTAAATTAGATTTGACCGATTGAGAGAAATTTTGAAGAAAAGCAAATCAAGATTTTGTAAAACTTTGTAAAATTTTGAGTGAAATTTCAGAAATAACTTCCAACAAAAGAAGATTTCAAGGGCTGAACGTAAATATTATTTACCCACTTGAACCACAATGGACACTGAAATCATTTTTACTGAATACATATTTATTTCTGGTTCAAAATTAATAGAGGACATATCATATTATAAAATAGGTGCTTTCACTGAAATTTACTATGAAAGATAGTATTATTTCATTAAAAATATCAAGTTTTTACTGAAATAAATGGATACTTTCATTCAAACGTTAATAAGTATTACAAACATTTGTATATATCAATAATTGTACTTACAAAACCTGTGTAACTCCTCGACTGTTTTTCTTTCAAGATCCAATAACGTTACTTTTAAACTTAAACTTCAATTATTCTGAGATTTAAATATGGCGACAATGTATTAAGAGACACTCATTATTATTTTTTATGACAAGGTTGAGTACGTAATAATCCTCGCATGCAACGTATAATAGTATATTTAATAGCTGCGTCTTTTTGATCAATTTAGAATTTTATAATCTTTTGGTAAAGTATGTTATTAAATACTTGTAACCTATTCCTAAGTTATTATTTCATCTTATCTTTATTTTGATTTTGTAGTTTTTGCTTTCTATCAATAAGGAAAAGTATTAATGCATAATACTCGTAGCTTCAGCAATATCATATTAGTTAGTTGCATAGTGTCCCTTGACCGTATAATTTTGTTTCATGAAAGTTATTTCATAATATATTTTCATTGAAAGTAATTTGAACAGACATGTATTATTTCACTAGCATACCATTATATTTTAGTATATCAATGTATTTTATCCTTAATTTGGCGTAACTGAACTGATACGAATTAAATCGCTATATATAATAAACCCTGATGTGCCTTTACATTAAATGTCAAAAGTAGTATGCATATTCCACGCACATGTTTGTTGTAAGTAATATATTAGGTTTTATGTACTTTTAAACAGTTATATTGTACCACATAAAAATGTCTCCAACAAATGTCCTTTTTAATAATAAATTAAGAATGAATACGTTGCTTTTTAACGTTTATATACAAAATGTAATTCTCATTCCTTATTACTGAAACAAGGAGAATTCACAAGGAATAGTGCTGTTACTCAGAACGCGGACCACATTTCATTCGGAATATTCCGAACAAAGTCATTTGTTTGCTTCCGCTGGCTTCAACGCAGTTCTACCTACCAATTACCGCAACAATAGCCTGTAATGATGGGTTTGCCTGCGTCGACTGTAAACCAATTCCTTCACTGCATTACTCATTTCTTCTCTGCAATAAAAACAGAATAGCGAACAGAAAGTGTTTACTTTATTATATTTAATGGTAAGACCTAGATTCAGAAAAAAAACCTTGTGTTAAAACTATTTTTGTAAATTTCTATAAAAATGTGATACGATTCCTTTTGCATAAAAACGTTTTTTATATTGCTAAAATAACGATTATTGTATGTATGTCAATGATAAAATAGCTACTACTCATATATATACAAATATTAACGTAAATAAAATTCGTTTGGCAGGTGTTTGGTCTTCCGATCATATGTTAGTTTGCTTATTTAAACGCATATGTGACAGATACGGCCAAATACAAAATAATTGAATCGAAAAAAAGAGAGAGATCCGGGTTCGACTCCCGGTGGAGCAATTACTTTTTGTGATTCAATGTTTATTGAAATTAAACAAGGCTATCGCCATTTATACAATTTAACGTATATATATATATATATATATATATATATATATATATATATATCCAGGTGTATCAGCGTAATCTGGGTAGAAATGGAAATAATTGAATGGCATAATATATTTTAACTTAAGTATACACACTTAAAACTTAACCATTTTCATTTTAGTAATGTGTAATATATTTGTACACAATCCAGACTTACAGAAGGATACAGTGAGACTCTAAAGCATTGTAAGTTCCATCTGAAAAGGCCTATTGAAATCCGGCAGACCAGTCAATGCACTGTGTTCCGGACTGGCACTCTGGCAATTTCTCAAAGTGGTATGGATTCCCTCTCTAGCCTTATGCATTACATTCCCAGTATTTGTATCTGAAGATTTAAAAATTCTTATATTTTATTGAAACACCTTTTGATGGATATTTTCATGAATCCAGCAGGCAATTAAAAGAAATAATGGAGTTTAATTTCTTACGATACATGAAGGTAAATACTATGAGAGAACGATTGAATATTATATAAACGAATCATCCTTACAATTTAAGTTTAAAGAGCCACATTAAAGATAAGACGTCTAAGTAATGTGATGTCCTGCACTCGTTACAAAAAATACTAAATTAAGCTTTTTGTGGGTCAGCTAGAGGAAGGTATGGAGCAAATGGACAGAGTTTAATGATTTTCGTGGTAAAGTACTGTTGCTTACCAAAGTTGCCTTCATCTACCACAAATCCTGCCTAAGATGTTGCTTCACCTCATCACGAAATAATCGCCAAGAGTTTTCATACTGTCTGGGCACTTGCGAGTAAATTAGAACTCGAGCAGTACAGCCGTATGGCAGCGAGTCCTTTGGAAACGTAGAGGGAGTAAAGAGGAAAACAAAGGCCCACAATTACGTACTGCATTTAAGCGCAGGACTAGGGGGAAACCCCCTGACAGTTTCAGAGACCGATTAAGTTAACTATTAAAAGAGGGAGAACAAGATTGCTCAACGTTCTCGGCCCAAGAGAGTGACGTCACACACAAGGAAAGCTCCAGAGACACTCAGATTACATTGAACTAAAAAAGGCTACATGCCGAGGCCTCGACATCATCAAATTTCATCCCAGTGGGATGTGTCCTAAAACACTTACCAATCACAGACAAAAATGGTTACAGCTTATCTCTGAAATTAGCTGTCTATATTAAAACCGGCCATATTAACTCATTAAAGTTATATAAAAAATATACATGTAGAATAAATTTATTATATACAAATCTTCGTATATTTTTTTATATAACCACTTTGAAATGTTACAAATATTATTAACCATTGCAGTATTTAATTCACGCAGGCATTTTTAATTTTTAAGTATTAATATTACAAAAATTGCTTTAATAGTGTTCAGTACCTAAGACATGTATTTCTACACATTTTGTTAGTAATCCATTAGGCTAAAATAAATAAAATATATAAACCCAGTGTATTATCGCAAGTTTTACACGGGCGGGATTGTTATGTTTGTGGATACCTGTACGCTAAGTTAAAATAGTATATTATTAAAAAATTATGTTTACAAGAAATACATTTGTGACGAATATGGAATGGTATATGTAGCTATTTAAATTAAAGCCTACATTATTCTTAAACTTTGCTGCTACCGCATTTATTGATACACACTTAGTGTTGTCAGCAGCGTTTATTCTTAAACATACATCTAACTATGTAGAAAATGTGAATTGGCTCCAAAGTAGTAACAATAACTAAATTTATTCGCAAGTTTATTGCATTTTCTCCGTTTATGCTTTTACTGCATTCCGAAAACCTGTAATTTATAGGCTGTATTTATAATTTGTTGTATGAAAGTGAGCTGTGCTCTGCAATGTAACTAGCAATCATAATATGTAATGGTGATTAAAATAAATGTGTAAAAACCAAACGATTATGTATTGTATCGATGTGATATTTCGTTACACCTTATCTTATCCACAATAGTTTAAGAAATGTAAGGTATTTCAAGTACAACAATAAACACTTTTTAGATTTTGGAGGGTAATATTTTTGGTATTTTATTCTATATTTATTTTATGAATTTTATTGATTATTTACAGTTTTATAACTGAACCTGGAAATGATACGGACAGTACGCAATAACATCCTTAGCTATTAAAAAACACACACAATGTACCTAACTCTTAACTTGACAGTATATAGTGTGTTTCACATCGAAGAGAGTACACAAAACCAAGAAGAGTTATATAACCCTCCAATTACACTACTAATCATTAATAGTATATAACAGATTAAATTCATGAGAACATGTTATATTAGAAAAATGTTTGGACTATACTTCTTATAATTAATTGTAAGTTAAAAAACTACAAAAAGATAGCAATATATGTTTCTTTTTTATTGAAGCCACATGTTGAAATTTTAATTTATGTTTTTAACTATAAAGTATGTAAAGTCCCAAATATAAACTATTCATTAAAATAGTTTCGTATATCAATTTAGAGGTCCTTTGAATAAACACCCAAATATATATTTTTAAAATTTATTTTAAAAATTTTCAAAGTTAATTCGAAGTTAATTCTATATAATTTTTCTAGTGCCGGTTATTATATAGACCATTTCGAAAAACTTCATACTATTCCCTTAAACCCAAACTTTACACCATTAAAATTAAGTAGCCTTTATGATACTATATTTCCCTGAAATAGGAATACTATTATATTATAATCCATAATTAGAATGAAGTACGCAAAAAAGTAATGCATATCACGCTTACCCTGTATTAATAATTTTTTTTGGGACCAAGACGGGTTTTTGTATTATTAACAAAGATTACAAATATATCAAAATATATAATGTAGGAATGGTGTATGAGTTGATATAATATGAGTCTTAAGTTGAGCTAAGGTTCACCCTCATCTAAGGTAGGGTATGGAATCTGGAGTTACAGACTTGACTCTGGAAACTGAATTCCAGAAGTTGGAATAAGAGGGCGGTGAAAGACTGTAGCTCAAATCAAAAAAATTGATATTGAAAAATATTGAAATTAAATATTATAATAGTATAGACGTCAAAAAGGTAAGAATTGGGCAAACAACTTGTTTTATTAATATCCATAAAAGATGTTTTTAAACATGGTATACTGCGAGTATAATGTTCAATTCATTTAGAAAACCAAAACATACTAGAAACCCCTGAAACAACATGGTTGAAACAGAATGATAAATCGCCACATGGAACAGAATAAACTGGCAGAGTAACGGATACACAAACATACAGAGAGGTCCCACTGCTATAAACATTGGCTATGGAGAATGTATGTCACCATTTGATCTCACTATAATTTATTGACATTCAGATCACCTGTGTCATAAAGGAAATAGGAAGTTTTTTGTAGTTCGTGGAATTACTCAACTTTGTAATTTAAATTTTACATTTCAGTTTCTTCAAACTGTAATTTATTTAAACTTTATTTAATATTATAAGTCAATAAGAGCCCTCGTAGTTTTCCCCTTGAAGTGGAATCGTGCTTCGAATCGATAGCCGTATTTACGAGGAAAACGATAGCTCGTATATGGAAAGGAAATAGTGAACCAGTAATATAACAATAAGACCTACATTTTCCACGTGGGACATGCGATGTATGTTCTTTTAAATAATAACAAAGGGTATATACAAGATAAATTTTACTAAATTAAAACTCTCCGTAAACATAAATATGTAAATTATTTACTCCTCATATATTTAATAAATGTAGGCCTACAACTTAAGAACTGTATTGTTATTAAAATACCAAACTGAAATGTGTACCATGTTTTAATTTATTGTTTATAATTATATGATTCAACTATATTATCCTACATATGATTAGTAGTTAAATTTATTTAAACATGATCTATAAATACCAACCACAATATTAACAACGTAGTTTTTGCATATCTTCTAATATTGATATAATGTCTGTACGAATAATCCTAATACCAATTTAAAAGAATGTTATATATTATTGATATATTATGTTTCAGGTAATACTGGTGGATAAATCAAAATCAGAGAGTAAGTAAATTTCAATTTACTTGTAGCTGTAACTAAAAGCTTACGTGCTAATAATGTTATGTATTTTTGTATCTAACATTGAAATCTTGTTTCCAGGAAAAGTATTTCCTAAGTGTCATATTTTTGTTTATATCATTGATGGATACATTATAATCTAAATAATATTACAATGTTAAAATACACGAATCTTCATTATATTATCAAGGAATTATGTTAGTTTTTCGAGTTTCTAAAACGTAAATAAAAATAAAATATATGCAAAAATGGCATTTATAATTTATATTTTAGTATAAGAGCACCCTCATCAAAACAAAAATGACCAAACAAATACTTTTTACAAAAGAAACTGCTCATCATATGCTTCCTTAAGAATCCTTAATCCTTAACCAAATCTACGTAAAAGGATACGCATCAACGTGGTGGTTCCAGCGCTTTCTATTAAAAAGCCTTTACACTTAGTTATTGAACATTCCCTCTGATAAAATTTTTATTTTTCTCTATTAATATATTTAAAAACGCTACAAAATAAGACCTAATCTCGTAGTTCCATGGTATCCTGCTATGGTAGTAGTGATGTAATATATCCCTACCATCCAGTCCAGCATCCATATTATACTAAGTCAATCGTAATTAAAACTTAAATTTGTATTCAGAATCTACTAATTAGAGTATCTTTTTTTACAAAAATGTAATACACTTTTAACTATTATCTTAAATTTCAATACCCATAACTCTTTGTGTTTGGAACATTTATTAATTAACAGTCTTCTGCTAGATTTAACTGGTCAACAATTAACCAGAACGTAATGAATGGAAGTCAACTGTGTACTTATTGACCTTTTTAAGGCACATTTTGTTTGTGTGCGTCACGAGAGCTGAGCAGTTAGAGGCGTATGGCATCCGCGGCTTGCTACATCGATGGATAACGTTTTACCTTAGGTGACGAATCCAAAGTGTATGGATTGTGGATGCTATATCAGAAAAGTAAACACTATCCATAGTCACCCGATTAATTTATGGGCCTGATATCTTTAATAATTTTAAATAACAGGAAGTCATCAATTCAGAATTGAAAGATTATTGGGTATTGGGATGACACAAGGCAATGCTTTAAAGCAAATCAAAGGCAAAACTTAAAATTAAAACTTTTCGGGGTTTCATTCAGTAATGGTCTGAAATGAATAATTAAAATTATACATATATTAATTTTAGTAAACAGAAAAAGTGAGATTCTTATTCGGCTCGTGATATAGATACTCAATATCTTTATTAAAGAACATATTACATACGTAAAGAAAACTTTATTAAAAATAATCCTCCAAGCTCCTAGGAATGATTCTCGATCGGGGTCTTACCTGGAATGACTAGATTGACCAAGTCTACATGTAGTGGTTACATCGGGGTTTTATACCTTGCTTTACCTTACTAAATATAGATCTGCAGATATATTAAGTATGCCCTTTATAAGATCATTTACCTTCCTTCCTTATTATGGAATTTTAGTTTCGGTCAGCTGTTCTGAATATAAATTAGACAAATTATTTAGTATTCTGAAGGGAGCTGTCAAAATAAGGGCAACACAATGTTTTAAAGAATCGTGTTCTACCTTTAGGGAGATAGAGTTACTGACTTTCCCTTGCCTTTGTATCTTTGAGTTGTCAAGCGAGAGCCTTCCATCACTATGAGTGCAGGGTCAGGGGCAAATGCAGATCAACAGCACAGAACGGTACCCCATGAAAGGCAACATTGCATGTTGATGTCATATTCATTAACAGTCTACCTAAGGGTATTGAAATTTTTACCTAAATCAGGCGGTACAAAGCTCGTCTGAAACGCTTATTGGTGTCTAGGGTATTCTTCTGAGTTTATTAATTTATGGAGGGTTGCTGGGACAATTGAAAACCAGTTTCCGGCACCAGTGCTTATCGTGAACGGCTGCTCGACTTCAAATTATTTTATTTTATTGTAGTCCCTCATCTGTTAATCGTAATCACTGGACTATTATTATTTTAACTAGTATTTCTGTTCACTATTAATAATATTTAATGCTTTTATGACACAGCCTAATAATATTACAAATGCAAAATTACCTTTGTTTGTTTGATTTGCTTTTAAGCACAACCCATTCAACCGATTGTACTCAAGTTTTACATGGGTATTGTTAGGGAACCCTGGGATAAATATAGGCCTATTCTTTTTTTCAAAATCTCTCCAGGAACGCCCATACTGGTCTCTTGATCTAAAGTTGTACAGTATGAATTAAAATTGCCTGTTGCATGTAATCAACTGCATTCTGACTGAATTAGGCTTTACAAAACAACTTACAAGACAGTTAATCCCTACTAAAACGCAGAGAATAGTTTACAACAGAAAGACTTATTTATATGTAACTATATAATCAATGGATATATTTCAAATCATTTTTGATGACAGATTTTTCCTGTTTAAAACACATAAGATCAGGATAATGTAAGCGTTATTATAGCGCCTAAATCGTTATTGTCAGGTATCAGACTTTTTAAAATGGAAGTAGATACACCTTTTGAATGAAAATTATTTGCTTACCTACGAAGGTATATATTTTATACGTCAAGACTACAAAGATAACTCTATTACGCCAGAAAATATCTTAGAACGGATGTTAGTTAAAATTACTGGATATCGTCGCTTTTTTGTCATATTACGCTTTATAGATAGACACATTATACATTTTTGTAATAATAAAAACAATTCAAAAGATCTTATGGTGTTTTAAGCAGTAATTTTAAGAAACACTGGAATTGTTTGGCAAATGTTTCCTGTTTAATTTTTTTTTTTTGGAGTAGGAAGAATAACATTTTACAATAAAAAAAATAATAATGATACTATTTCAAGAAACAAATTTAAATTAGAGTAATTCGATGGTCAAACTGTCATGTAAAGTGCCAAACAGGCAGAAACATTTATTTTTACTTCCATTTAGAAAATATTAAATGTGTAATGATTGTTTAGTAGTGTAATGCATATTACAACGACGAAGTTACTACTTAATTTAACACAAATACTAATATTGACAAATGTAAAACATCTAATGCTATATAAATACTGTTTAAACGGCTTCAAAACCTACCATAATGTACTAAGCAAGGAGTATTTAATTATCATGTACTTTGGAATAGTAAGCTCCCTTGTTATAGTGAAAAACACGGAATAACTACCAAATAAGTCCCAAATTTAAACTTGATAAAAAGATTCATCATATAAATATGTTTGATACATTTATTGGCCAGCATGGTTGCCCTATAATCAAAACTTTAAAAAAATTACAACTACGTTATTAAAAATCTAAATCAGTGATTTTGTATACCGAAATAGATATTGATATCATGCAATTCCGTGAGAAATAATTTAATTTTAATAGATAGATAATACCTCAGCCGAAACAGGACTATTTTAACACAACCACGTTATACATTAAATTTAAAGTATATGTCGTTGCACTTTCATCCAATCATATAAATTCCACCAAAATAAAATATAGGAGAAAAACTACAAATTAATTATTATCATGTTAATTTCATATTTATGCTCCGCTCATTGTGACATATTTCCCAATTCTCTTTACTGAAACAAAAAAAATTAAATTGCCTCTTGGTATTTTCCTTTGCATACAATTCCAGAGACTCCACGGTCTGAATATAAATGTGTTTATTTAGGAAACATTCAAATGAAAAACACGAAGCCCCGGGCATGCAGGCCTCCCTTCTTAATGTTATTGTGGTTTATAGGGTTGTTTCTTTGTAATAGATTTCATTCAGTTCCTGCGTAACAATAAATGGTGTATTTAAAAATGTTGTTTCCTTTTCCTCACAAATCTAATTTTTAACAATAATATACACAAGTTTTACAATTATATTTCGTACTTAATGAAAGTACTTATTTAATGATCATATTTAGTTTTTGCTGCTTAAACATTTATAATTAGTAGCTTTTTCTACATGTATTTCTTTTATCAGTGAGTAATAATTTCTCCAAAGGGAATAAAGAAAATAGAAAATGTATAAAACTGTTTTGAAACACAATGACTAATTTAATATTTTGCACCTTTATTAAGATAATTGGATTTATTTCGAATGATACCACGTTAATTTCGATCAGATTTACTAACTGAAGTAATCACAGTTAGCGTTTCATTAAGGTACAAATTTCCGTCCTACGTTAGAATTCCAGCTGCTTCAATATAGTTCAAGGATTAGGAATTCTGCATTAAAATTTACGTTTTAATTAATCGATAGTGTCTTCATAACCGGACACGATGATTTGACGGTTGACTTGGCTCAATTTAAACATGAGAAGAGAAATGCACAGATAAGATCAGGGCAGGGATCAGGAGGGCAGAAGTGACCGCAAATCATAGGTTGTAACTGGTCTAAGTGGTGTAAACACAAGATTTCTCAGATAGTCCACACGCACCCTTGTGTGGCTATTAGGACATAAGTTGATAGTTTATGTTGACATTTATATGTCAGTGTGATCTCTTAGTGAAGATATAAACCAATATAGCCATAAAACCGTATGCCTACATTTATTTGGTTTTATTTCCAATAAGTAAGCATCAAATCATTCAAAATCCAAAAAGCTAAAACCTTTTGATTAGTAAGTAAATAAAAGACTACAATCATATGTAAACAACGTATAATATAAGGATATAATAAAGTAGAAACCTCAAAGTTATTATATACCAATAAATACCTCTTTTTTGTTTTGCTATAGGAAGAAGTATTGGTTTCTAAAGAATTTTCTGTCTAATAAATTTTTTTTAATATGATTTTTTTACTTATTCCCTAGTTTAATTATAAGAATAAAAACCTAAATCGTCCATTACTCCACATATAGTTACCCGTTAGTGGATAGATAGTCAGTATATTATATATATAAAAATACACAGTCAATGTACAATAAACTTCACTGTCTTGTTGCTGGTTATTATTAACAGGTACAATAAGGGAATTGGGGATGATAAGCTATGTGTTTGATTAGGGTTGTTTAGAACTAGTATTATCAATAAACAAGGTATTTAAACTGTTTCTGTTATAGCAGAAGGCGTTAACAACTCCTATAAGATTAAGTTTTATATTATTATCTTTATAGTTTTATATTAAGTTAAAAATCCAGTGCAACAGAATGGTTTGATATTTTTTTAATTGAATCGTCACTTAATTGAAGCATTTTAACTTAAATTGATTTATTTAATTGAAAATTGATACTCTAACTCATCTAAATATATTTTATTGTACTGATATTTTATTAGAAGAAAATAATATTTATAAATAAAATATTTGAAGTTGTAATTTAAATTATCAAATCCAATACAAGCTACCTAACTGAGAAATACAATGTAATTAAGGACGTGTATACTCTCTCCGAGGTTTATAAACCTTGTTATGAAGCTCGATACACCTACACAGTAGGTGTATGTGTATGAAGCTTATTGTACCATTTAGTCACTAAACGGACCAAAGAAAAAGGCTGTTTGGTTAGGTCCAACTTTAAGGCTATTGTTTGTATCTTTGCTAGAAAAAGTCAGCTGATTTTTTCCTCTAGTAATTACCAATTTCAGTACGTAAAAATTTCTTCATGTGTAAACATATCATACTCTGTATAAACAGTTGCGATTCCGTTATTTGTTTTGACAGTCCTTCGATAAAAACAGCTAATTTTAATACCATAATACCTTATTAAATTTTGTTACGTTTCATTATGATAATATGTTATAATGTTCCATTTGCTTTTCTGCGTCGTCATAAAAATGTACCTTCAATACTCGTATGGAAAGTTCTATTGCAGAGATCGATAGCAATTCCCACCATCGATATCGTCCCGCGTGTTAATCCGATTTCGCTACTCGATAGTTTACTTTCGAGACAAGTAATTTAATTTTATATTTTTATATCAGTTAACATTTACACCTAAAAAATATCTCTCTTCTAAAAACATTTGCATAAATCTTTCAATGGAAGTGCTTACTTTGTATATGCTCTTTTATCAAAATAAAATTCATTTTTAACTAAAATTTTACAATTATATTCACCTATACACTATCATACAGCCTTTTGAACGTGCTATAATTTTTGATGTTTAATAGACGTAAACATAATTTGATACAAACAAGTTGATACAAACTCTTCATGTTAGGAGCCATAAAAAATAAAGGTAATAACTCAGTTTTTAAACATACTAGATCATAAGATTGATGTTATGGTCATTTACTAGTGTTATTACGTATCCTTAAATTTGTTCTAGTCTGTTAACCTTTAGGCAGCGGCTTTAGACGATGACTGTTACAATTGTAAACACTCGTACATTCATGTTAAACAGAAATGATGCATTTGCATGCGTCTTTTGTAACCTCTTATCCAATCTAATAAATCGATTTGAATTTGGACAAATATTTATGTCTAAATTGCAGTATAATAAACCACTATAATATTTTTAGAGCCTTATTAGTTATTTAAATCTACTACTTTTGCCAATTTATAAATATACTGTCATGTAAAATAACGTTTATTCCCACTACCTAAAATTATATTTTAGGCATAAAATTTAAAATTTTTTAGAATGTTAATCAATATAATTTACATCTATGATTGTACATACGTGTTTTAAATATCCATTATCGTTTTAGATAGAATTTCTAAAACATTTTCTTCTTTATCATAATAAAATGTGAAACTAAAGAATACAATATTTTCCGTAAAATCTTTTAGATTCAAACTAAAATGTATACAAAGATAATACTTATAAAACCTTAACATTATTTAGCCAGTTTAAAATATTAATAAATTTTATGTGTAGTCGTTAAAACCTCTTACCTTGCCACCTACATTTCAAAATTACTATTTTAAATCAAACTTCAATAATGCAAAACTATAATGTATCTAATTTTCAAAATGTCGGCCTTAAATCGATTATTAAATACACGAGTGTGAGTATGCATGAACTAATTTATATTTCTCATAAGTTGTTTTATACATACCTAACGATAGTGTCCTCAACTTATTAGAGGACATAAAAAGCAATAATTTGATATTGAGTTTCATCCAATGTATACAAAAATATTCTAGGAATATTAATAAAAGGAACTAATTTTAATGTATGATGATCCATGCGATAACATAGGAATTCACAGCTTGGGCCCAGATAAGTGGTTATCGACTTCGGGGCAGAGGGTGGAGCTGCCAAACAAGGGTGCCAAAAGTGGTTCACATCACAGGGTCGGCCCTTATAATAGGCTCATTATGTAGACTAGGCTTGACCTGCCCTACCGAGTGCAGGGGATTGTCCCTTGTTCCTCCACAAGGGTTTAAAGAACTGTGCTCAGTTTCAAAATTCATCACAACAGTCTTGTCCTTAATCTAGTAGTACTTTACTTTATCAATTAAATAGATTTTTTCTTACTAATTTCTTGATTAATTATTTAATAGTATATTATACATGAAGTAAAATATGGCAATTCCCTTTATATTTGGCATCTGTTATGAACCGTTTTCTATTTCAATGAGTAAGTTAGAAAATATAAGAATAATATTAATATTCTAGTCTGATGAAATTATAACTTTGTATGCTTTTCTTTTTTATTATTGCAATCAGTTTAGAGAACTATGGCACTGAAGTCTACAACGCTTTCATGTAAGTTATCATCTGTGGTAATGATAAACAATAAGGAATGTTTTATTTCACCAGACGAAGTTGTGGCTAGGATGCCGTCTCAGACACTTACCCTTGGGACTAAAGGATTGAAGGTAATTTCCGAACTACATCGAATGGCCGGGCAAGCTGACTATATACAAGAACAGGATCACTCAGCGGTCACTCATCGAAGCAATCGCCACGCTCTACATTGCTTGAATTGCCTGTTATACGATAACCGTCATACCCGCTAAATATACAATGAACAGTGTTGTATAATCTTATTCAATTTAGTATCCAATGAAGGTTTCAAACAGAAATCCATAAAATATGCAAAAAGGTGATATATTTATAAAATTACGAAACTGATATTTGTAGCGGTACGTTAGAGAGTACTACTATTAACTATGCTGGGTTTAGCCGGCATACATTTTGTCATGCGTACAAATTCTTTTATAAAATAATTGTATTATAATGTAAATTTCACGATCATCTTTTCTCCACTCGATGATATTAGCTGATGACTTATTAGCATATGACAAAGGCATATTATTTGAAGCGTAACGGCCGTATGCTTAGCGTGGCAAAAGTCCCTCAGAGGTTGGGGGGAGTGTTTATTCACTTTTGAATAAATGTAGTATAATTTAAACTCTTTGGTAAAATAAGGCAAAAACCTCTTTAAAAGTGTTACTTTCAAATGTTAAGGGAAGAAAAAATGTTTTAGTAGTCACAATATACTTAAATTATTTAATGTGTATATAATTTATACACACCTAAAACGGTGTTAAATTATATTTTGTGCAAAGTAAAAAACATAGGGGTATTTATCATTACGAAAAGGTTTTGTAATGAATGTTGAAAAGAGTTAACACTAAAACTCATTTGTGTTTAGAATGATGATAATTTATTTATTTATTTTTTGACTTATAAATAGCTACAGGTCATCAGTTACCTAAATTAGCTATATTAAATAAAATAAAAATTAAACAAAAATTATACTATCCTCTAACCTAAGTGCAGTGCAAATTACAAATAAATTAATAATTATACTAGCTCAAAAAACAAAATGAACTATGTTATTCTTAACGACCACTTGCCTTCTAAAACATATATTTAGATATCTTAAAGTTTAACTGTAGCCTACCAAAAAAATCTTATATACATTAAATCTTTAAAACTGTCAACATGTATATAATAATTCTATCACAAACTATTTAATAGATTTCAAACTGTAATAATTATCACCTAAATCAAATAAGAGAAACAGATTTAAAGCAAATATAATTTTTTTAAACTGAATAGATCTAATTCTTTCATTAGATGTGCTGTAATACTGAAAGTAGTGTAATAATATGCGATCTGTGAATTAATTGGTAGTATCAGAAGGATAGTAAGCTTTTCGTTAATCCGTTAATGTTACTGGAGTCAGCTGTCGTATAAGGTTGTATTCTGTCCAAGTAGGTCAATGTGTTACCACTGTCTACAGTACGTGTGGTGTGATAACAGTTTTACTGAATTTACACATTATTACTGCAAGAGCATCCGTTACAGGTACACATCTATCTAACTGGGTCAATAGGTTTAACCAGGCTTGATAAATTTACAAGAATATACTGCAACAGGCTTGAATTTTTCGATAATATATAGGCTCGAATATTAAAACTAGTTCATTCCTATGATAAGTCCTTAAATATGTACCGCGAGAATGTTGAAAAATATTATTTCATTGTCACATTGATAAGTAAAATACAGCTTTCTCTTGTACTTTGTTTTCTGTATGCATCAAAACATAATATACTTTTATGTTAGCCCTCTTTATTAATACTTGAATAGCCTTGTTTCTAAACATATGGGTATTTTGTATGTGTGAATTATGTGACACCATATAAAGAAAAATACATATTACAAGTAATTCAATTATAAAATAAAGTAAATAATGTCTTATTTTACCAGGCGAAGTTAGGGCTAAGAAGCCCTCTCTAACACTTAACCTGGGGACCAACGGCTTAAAGGTGACTTCCGAACCACCACCAATGGCCGGGCAGGCGGGCTGCTTGCAAGGACAGGATCGCTCAGCGGACACCCATCCAAGCAGCTCGACGTTGCTTGATCTGGTTATCTTGCGATAACCGCCGTACCCGCTACACTACGCCATTGGCCATTATAAAGACCTGAAGTTCTCTGTTTGCTTTTACTCCATACAAATTTACGATTTCTTATTCCCTGAAACCTAAGAAAAATGTTCTTCTGCTAACTACAATGCACTCAAATAAAGACGCTGATCCCATAACAATGAAGCCTAGGCCAATACTACTCTAAAATACCAAGAAAGGTGGTACAGACACATTTGACCAATTGTGTCGTAGTTATTCAGTAAGTAGACGAAGGAACTGATGGCCTTTGAGAATTTGGTTCAACATGATGGATCAAATTGGCATAAATGCTATGGTAATATACAGCATGAGAGCTGATAATACCAAAATGAAACGAGGGCAGTTCCTAAAGCAGCTGTCTTTTGAAATGGTGAAGCCATTCCTACAAACTAGGTTATAGACAACAACTCTGCAAAGAAGTCTTTGTGTCGCTATTAGTGAAATTCTTAGTGTCCCAGAAGATGTTGCTTCTATGACAGAAACAAGGACAGAAAAACTAAGCAATTCTGTACAACATACCAACACCCAATGTGTGATAAACACCGTGTTTAGTATTGCTTTAAATTAGTGGACTAATTTTGATCGCCTGACTAAGTAAATTTATGTAACTTTTGGGGTTTACTATTGTGTAATACAAATTCATGTGTAGTTATTTTTTTCTGTTGATTTTTTACAATATTTTTATTTATATTTATTTTTAATAACAAAAACAGTAATAAATATTATTTTGGAAACACTTTTATATTTTATAAACAAAAATTAAAAATACATCTAAAAAAAATAAAATAAAAATTTACTGATTAGCACTCTAAAGAATATACGTGTACTGTATTCCTTATTAAGTTATTGTTATTAAGTTGAGTTATTTTAATTGGGGTGCCATACACCCCAGTGTGTCTTATATGCATTGAAAGGTAAATGTGCCTGACAAGGGTTAATTAATACGTTAACATATATTTTAAATTAATTTGTGGTTTGTGTTATTTTAACCAGTAAATAAATTCCCTATTTTAATCATAAATTAGATCAGATTGTAGCCATATTGGTAATATTTTAATTTAATACGAATGTTGAGTTTAGCTTCAGTTCACACTCCTTTAAAAATAGCGTCTGGAAACTGATGCAATTACAGACTTGGCTATTATAATCTGGAGCCATGTTTGTCTGAACAGAACGAACAAATTCGACGATGATAAAGCTCGAAACGAACAACTGAAACAGTTTCAACATCACAGACACGTGGTTTAATCATAAAGATATATTATAACCCCTGTTAATTGACGATCTCATTGTCTCATCAGTTTCAAAATTGAGTGCATTATTATTTAATCTCTACAGACGAATATGGCTGCAAGTTCCAAGAGCTGATTGTGTCACAGCATCAGTTTCAGATGCTAAATTAAGAGAAAGGTGAACTGGAGCTACTCTCAAGTAATACGTTTTAAGGTTAGTTTTTATTATTAGACTATATATTAACTTTTCGAACTAATGTTTATGATTCAAAACAGAGTATCTGCATTGTATTTACATAGTAAACTTTATTAAAATTCCTATCATTTTACATTTACAAATCAAGTAAAACAAGAAACTAGCTAAATTATTTATTAAGATATGGTAATGGACGCCCTTTAAAGTCACAATAGATTGTTTATATTCTTTCAAGTTCTACATAATATATACAACATACTTTATTATTTTTATAAGTTAATTAAAAAACTATTAACTGAGTGCTTTACAACGACTTGTATCTTGACCCATTGTGTTACTATTTTATTTTTATTAGACTTCGTAATTAATAATTTTAAACAATGTGGGATGGATCAATATTTTATCAAAACATGTAAGTTTATATAAGCAGATAAAGGGAATATTAATAAAGCAGGCTATCGTAACGTAATTGTTAGTAAATCATAAAATCTTAACTCACGGTGTTCTCCAAGATACTCGAGCTAGCCATCTGAACTGTAACACAACTTGACAGTCACTTAGTCCCCAGAATGTTAACTGTATTGGACACTAATTGACAGTGTCTCGTCCTTTGGTAGTTAAGTGTGATTAACAACGTTGCTTCTTAAGAAGAATCACTTACTTGTATTTAGGCAATAATTATAGCATTTTTTAATTACAAACAGTTTATATGATAAATAAATACATTTTAATTGGGGTTCCGTTGGATTGATTTTAAAATCATATAATTAATTATTTCTGCTATTACTAATCATTAATAATGTTACAGTGTTGTATTTGGCACTTAGATTTCTCTGTTTAAAGAAAGAAAAGAAGTTTTAGAGTTAGAGGACATTCGGTGTCACTGACTGTTGGTTTTTCTAACCGTCTACAAAAGACCTCTTAGTAAAAAAAGTTCTATAAATTTGTTAATTAGTACATAGTGTCCCCTTCGTCCAATCGTGAATCAAATTGACTTTGGTACAAAAGATTAAATTTCGTTCGTCTGCCTGTTCTTGTACACGATCGTATTTGCAAAAACTCTTGATATACAGGTAACAGAAACTTGAAACTCGATACATTGGTTAAAAATTGTTAAATTAAAATGTATTAGAAAGATAAAAGAGCAGACTATTATTCAGTGTGATAGCCCTCAGATTACGTTTCGTTGGGTCCTATGTTACTACGCTGTAAATATTTATTTTTGTCATTAACATAGGTTTGTATGAATTAAGTATTACAGACGATTTGTCACGTTTATCGTTAATGAGTTACAACGAGCATTTTTCCCATGGGAAGTGGAATTTGTAATTTTTTCCTAATAAGCTACTACTAAGTTGTACATGATAGATTTACTAGTTTCGGGTAACTTTTCATAACGTAATTCGAAAGTTTTCGTGCGATTAATACTCCGATTTATCGTCAGAACATTTGAACAATAATAGCATTTGTAATAATATAGATTTAACAAAATAGTTTTCTTAGTTTTTTTTTATAATCAAGACAATGACTAATTTCACATCTTGTAGATTTTACGATCATACTTATCGATTAATATATGGATGACACCATTTGATAAATTGCTTCCCCAACTTATCGCTTATCTGGTATACCCCTCAAGAAACATAAGTAGTAAGTATACGTAAAATCGTAGGTGAGTATTTATATAATACTGGTTTTGAGTATTAGCATTTATTAGACATTTATTAACGATAGGGCAAGACTGGCATGCCTCATAACATAAGCAATGATCTGTTTATTACTAACGATCATGTGGTAAATTATGTGTTTGTGGCTGGAGTTGTGGTTACAAGGCGTGACCAACTATTCAGATAACTATTCATCGATGTATCTCTAAAAATATTCAATTTAACTGTATTTACTTTTTATTTGAAAGCGATTACTACAAGTAAGTTTTAAAACAACACTTTGAGATATTTTCCTTCTATGAAATAAAAATATAGGAGCATTTTTTTATTTATTTTTGTTCTTGTGAAAACTTTATGTAAGACATCTCTCATGGTTTACAAACAAACCCTTGTACTTACGAGATTAATATAAAGGGTGCAACCAACACAACACACGTTAAATTTGCAGGTCTTATAAGACTGTTTTATATTTATATATATTATTATATATATATATAATATATATATATATATATAAACTGATGTACCCTTTGATTTTAATATTAAAATCAAAAGTACCCTTTGGTCTGAATAAAAGATGAAATAGTCAATTGTTTTTATTATGTATTATTTTTTCTAAATTATTTTTCTAAATTCATTCTCTGTTCATGATATTATTAATTTCTCTTTTGGTGTTAATCACATGTTCAAAAATTCTTGTTTATTTATGTCAGTTTTTATTTACTTTATTTAATTTTGTAAATTTTGTTGCTGTGTTGTTATTTTGTATTATACTGTATTATACCTTATTATACCTTTTTGAAAACGGCAAAAAGCCGAAATATTAAAGGAACTTTATATCAAGAAGTCTAATAATTGATATAACAGAGCAGTTCTGCTTTTATACACTCGAAGTGAATATACACACACACACATATATATATATATATATATATATATATATATATATATGTGTGTGTGTGTGTGTGTGTGTGTGTGTGTGTGTGTGTGTGTGTGTGTGTGTGTGTGTGTGTGTGTGTGTGTGTGTGTGTGTGTGTGTGTGTGTGTGTGTGTGTGTGTGTGATAATAGTGCTTTCATGTGAATAGAATTGTCTTACACACTATTTAATATGTGTATAATAGTATATTATATTTGAATTTATAAGAGGAACAAAATTGTTTCTTTGAATTGCAAGAACGTAGGTGCTATATTTACTTACAACGTTGTAATATTCTTGTGAACCTCACACCTTAAACCTTTAGAACATTATGGTTGTCAGAAAGATGGCAAGTAATCTTTTTTATGGACATTTTACAAACGTATGCAGAATATATTATCATTAAAACTGCAGTATTAAATAAATACTGCTAAGAACACAATCGCCTTATTTAAAGCACTAAATTTGTATTATGATTGATCCCCTTTATACATTTCAGATGGAACTAGGTAAATATTGTCTAGGCATAAAAGATATTTTAGTGTTGATTTTTAAAATGTTAAGTAAATTTTAATACAACTGGATTAGATCACGTATTGCATGCGTAAACGCAATTTCAATTCGAGTTAATTACATTTCCGATGGTACAATTGAGTTTGCCTTGTCGACCCAGTCAGTTAAATATATTCATATAGGAACAAGTGCGGTTCAAATATGTTCTCTTTGCAACCCCAAAGTTGAGTTTACCTTGTTGCGTGAACAAGAAACATTAAACATAGTTTATATATGTGTTAAAAATCTGCTTCACTCTAAAAGCGTTTCCAGGGTCTTTTAATCTACTGGCATTATAAGATATATCTGTTGTTATTTAATTCTACCTCCGCTTATTGTAATCTTCTTCTCGATCTCCGAGAAAATCTATAGTATTTTGTCTCTATAAAACCTATTTCGGACATCATCGCATATAACAAATATACACACTATTAAAACTAGATATTTTCTTAGAATATTGTTTTGCCTGAGGGGGATTATGGAAAATCAGACGTTTACAGAAAAAGTCTCTAATAGCAGGGCAAAGATTAAATAATACATATTATTTCAGAAATTACCAGTTGCTAATGTATATTAAAAATAAATTATTTATCTTACGAGTTTCTTATTATTATTTTTTAAGTTATAAAATATAATAAGGCGTGCTGCTAATAGTTTACTAATGCAAATAAAATTATGTTATTAGAATTTTCATACAAATGACAAAGAAAAAACTAACGTTGAATTTGTTTAAGGTACACAAACAAAAAATAAAATATTTAGAGCAAATCTACAATATTAACGATAGTGTATTTTGTTTTATTTTTAAAATGAAAAGTATACTGGCTTGATATTTTCATGTAATTGGGATTTAAATTATTCTTTAGTGTGTTCAGAAAAGTTTATATGATCAACCATGCCTTTGAAGTCAGTAAGCGGTATAACTGATACCAGTTTAGAGACGGCCACACCACGTATTGCGTAACAGGCGTTTTGATATGGCATGAAAAATTTATCTCTACGGAAAATGTTATAACTTTTCATAATATGTTACATCTTCTTTATCCTTTTTAGAGTTTGTTAGTTTAAGTATGGTTTTACTGGTACCCAAAAAATGGAAAATGGCATATTGTTTGATAAAATCTGAATATAAAACAGAACGCGACAAAAACTTCCGAAACAAAACACGAAGATAATACACGAGGAGGATATTACAGAGGCATGTAAGCTTGTGTTTTGCTCGACGTTTGTGCTGGGCAAAAGCAAGAAAAGGACAGTTTATAAAATTTAATGTTAATTTTATAATAAATAAGGTGTTTTTCAACCTTTAATAAGTTATGGACGTGCTTGGAAAATTGATTAAAAAATAAACATTTTTTAACACCACGTATTCATTTTTATTTTTTTCATGGCCATATTAAGGTTAATTTCACAGAAGCAATGATTCGGCCATTCAGGATGAGTAATGTTCAATTGTCAAGTTTAGATCTGCAATGATTGCCGGTTAACTGTGAATGCGTAATCAATGGTACAGAGCTAACTCAGATTCCTGGAATGTGCCGCCACGTGAAATAGCCTTTGTTGTATCAATATTGCATTGCATTCTCTATCTGTTAATTTTAATTTGCCGTATTTGAAGGTTGCACACTGAGCTCATACAGTTTAATTTATTTTTATGACTTTAAATATTATTAAAGTTATATATTTTGGAACAAAAACACAATATAGAGAAGTTTCTATCTCATGCAGTGAAATACTTATATAGGAACATGAAGCATTATATATGTGTTTTGACGAACTCTCCAAAAAAACATTTGTGAGAACTTGTTTTAAAACGTGAAAACAAAAAGTTATTTAAACGTTGGTTAGACATTCTTAGCTCTGTATGTATTTATTTTAGTTTAAATATTTTTAATACTAGCAAGGATAGAAATATTTGGCCCATTCATTTTTAAGTGACTACTTCTTTTGCTAAGCTATGTATGTTTTGCTTGGGGAAAGAACTTTCCTTTCGCGTCACTTAACGTATCGAGACGCTTGTTTGCTCTGTAGCCGCTAGGGCCGGGACGATCACTTTCCAGTGACTTTCTATGAGTGATAGTGAGATGTTAGTATCGCTCCTTGTTGAAGTGACTACATCTTTTGGCGGGCTATGTTTTTGAATAAATACTCGTTTTTCAAAATTATTAACCTAGATACATTGCTAATTAAAAGAGTTTTATACACAATTTTGTTCACAAGCGACATTATTCCGTAATTCGTATTAAACAGCGAGAAATCCCTAATATGAAAAATTTATTGCATAAAACATTTACCAGCTGTAAATTTACTTCATGTTTTTAGTGGGTGTTAATATTATTTAAAAGTTGTCCACAATAAGTGATATGGAAAATTGAATGAAACACAAAATCAAAGTCAATTTAAGGTAATTTTTTATAACTCATAACGAAATTATCGAAGATTTATTTTAATAAAAAAAAACATTTTATTATGATATTATAAAATAAACTACGTAAGATGTTGCAAAACCAATGAAAAGTTACTACTAAACATATTCATTTATTAACTTACACTTGCCATCCCTCCCATGCTAGTTAGCTTTCTAACATTAAGTATAAAATACATTTATAAAACATGTACGTAGCCTTAATAATATATAAATTTACATTTCAAAAACTTACCATAACGTATCCATTACAAATTTATAATCAAATGCAGATATTTTAAAATAGATGAGGTTTTTAGAAATTATAAAATTGATTTTGTTTTTTAAGTTAAATAGTAGATTTGAAAGTTATTCTGTAGCGGCGGACATTCCACCGCCATTAAATAAAAGGAATAACCACACTTGTGACCATCAGTCACACCAAATGTCCTGAGGAGTTGAGGGTGTTTCTAAAACTTTATAACGATGACGTGGCAAGAATGGCTTCCTGCCACGTAAGCATTTACTGAGCCGTGGAGGAAGTTGCCAAACAAGAGGAGGGTGCCAAAAGTGGTTGACGGCGCGGCGGCCGACAAGTAACAAGCTCATTATGCCGAACTTGTCGTACAGCACCCTTCAGGGAGCGAATACCTCACTCCACTTCTGGCATAAGTGGTCTACAGCACTTCTGTTCTAAAAATAGTGTAATCGAAATATACTATTTCACGATTAAATTTCACGATATATTTAAGTGAATAGTCGTAAAATTCTTTTTATGTTAATAATTGTAGAAAACTTGTTATGCTGCTAAGGATTGTTATAAATACGGTAATTAAAAATTTATATGATTACCCGTGATAACAATAAATGATAACCTAATATTACCTGCAGTATAGAGAATATAGAAAAGGCCGACAATTTAATTTGTCATGAAAGGTAAACAAATGTGCAGACTTTACAGATGCGTAATACAATAAAAATTTACCGAGCAATGCACTAACATGACTTAAAATGTATTTATAAGGATTTAAATGCAATATAGGGGGTAAAAATTATCTATTATACTTAAAAAGAAATAGAGCTTAAATTTCATAAATTGTTCCTAATACATTATTTCACATTTTATTCACTACATTTAAGCCGCTTAGAAATAAAGTTTATAGAATTATTATGAGGTCACTGCAATTTTCATATTTACAAGTACTCTTAACATTTATTTGAAATATAAAGATATTATCTACTAAAAAACGCAAACCACATAGTAGGATGAATCATAATGGTTGTAAAATATATTTTACAATCTTATATCTTACTTATTCTAAAAGCGTCGAGGTCATTTAATTACCTCAGAAGAAACATTACAACTTTTGAGGCGAATATTCAGACCCAACTTCAACGGCACATTGAGCTTTTAGTTAAATGCTAAACCATAAAGTTGTTTGTTATTGCAATAAAGAGTTATTCATCAAATTAAAGGAAACCTCTCAATAAGCGTTTCACTAATTATCGTTACTATGTCCTTTTAAGTTTTATTATTAGTACATTTTTGTATATCAGGTTTATATTCAGGTTAAGTGTTTTTAATGTTTGGATGCAGTAGTTTATTATTTCCATGAATTTTGTACATTGTTGAAGATTTAGCAAATAACATTTGATGAATCAGCACAACCTTTAAATCGATTGTTACATTTGAATTTAATTGGAACAGTGATTATTTTAAATAACTTTAAATTCGTTTTCTTAAAACCGAAATAGATATGAGCATATATGTGTTTCTGTAAATATATACTTGGTTTCAATGCTACCAATTTATTCATATTCGATTTAATGCTATCGTATTTTGAGTATAAGTTTCTGAAATTTCAGACATTTTTAAAGTTATTATACGCATTTTTGGCACAACTTCTTAAAAACAGTATGATGCTTAGATACTACTATAAGAGTAACTCGGAAACATTGCTAAGCTAAATAAAAAATATGTTTACTTTTGCAAAATGTAATTTATAGTTAAATTAGTATTATAAGATACCACTATACACTCGTACGGTACTATAATGACACTTTTTAGCAAAACAATATTTTAGACCTATATACGCGTATTTATATGTTTTCTTGACCTAGAAACCATAGAAAGTACTGTATTATGGAAAAAAAAATCTTGGACTGAGATTCTATTGCAAATGCCATAAACAGATGATTTCTGACAAAAATACATATTTTACGAACAACATTTATATTTGCTTACATAAACAATACAAAAGGTTTTAAGGAACACGGATATATTATACTTTGTGTAGATTACAAAGGCAGAAACTAAACAATTTTTCATAAAATTGGTATTCGCAGACAAGAGCATGTGTGTTTTAATATTATATGTGTGTGTGTGTGTGTGTGTGTGTGTGTGTGTGTGTGTGTGTGTGTGTGTGTGTGTGTGTGTGTGTGTGTGTGTGTGTGTGTGTGTGTGTGTGAGGTTTTGTATCACAAATTAAGTTATTAATTTTAATAAAAATCTTAAAATGCATTATCATGTTCATACAACCTTACGATTTCACTTATACCGAAACATGATACCTTGCTTACACCTCATCTACAGATCTGGCACGCAGCAACGCTGACCATAAAAAATACAACTTTCTACTTATACGGGTACAACCCGTAAAATTTATTTCTTCAATTCATTCATGTTTTAGTATTTATTAGCATGCACCAATGACTTCAGATAAGACAAAATATTTAAGTTGCACGCCTCGAGTAATATGACTGTGTTGCCAATTCATGGTCGGAATTCCGAGAAATGTCACGATACTGGAACAGTTCGTGGAAAGACGAGGTTTCACGGGTGGCGCAGCAGGTGGCAATATCCCACTGAAGCCCTAACCTCATTTTTCAAATTTTTTAATGAAACTTAACAGTAATCATCATACTATTTCATTGGATCTCTTACATAAAAAAGTATATTTGTGAAATGTTAACATAACGCATTATTTCTTGTAGATAATGATCCGTTTTATAACATAAGAGTTCACAGCTTGGGCCGAGATAAGTGGTTATCGACCCCGAGTGAGAGGGTGGAGCTGCCAAACAAGGGTGCCAAAAGTTGTTCACATCACCGGGTCGGCCCTTATAATAGGCTCATTATTTAGTCTCGGCTTGACCTACCCTACCGAGTGCAAGGGATTGTCCCTTTGTTCCTTCCCTGGGGGTTTCAATACATGTGCTCCTATTCAAAAGTTTCATTTAAACAGTGAAACATTCATTGAGAAACAAGATCCAGGTTTACAATTTAAAGTAAATGGTATTATATATTTTAATTGAATTATAGGATAAAGTATATCATCCTTGGAAACATTTAATGCTTTCCGAATTTTTATTCAATTAACCGTGACAGAAATTTAAAGATAGCAGATATCTAAGTGGTTTAAGTGGATTTGAAAAGGACAAATTTCATAAATAAAATAATAAAAAATATTTGAATGTTCTTAAAATTTAAATCATAAACAACGCTGTTACTATATTCTTCATATCTGCAGATAGATTTAAGTAAAGGTGAAAATGTGAGCAAAGCCCCGAAGCCCGCATGAATGGACCTATTCACGTTAAGCAAGCCGTGTAAAAGCATATCTCTGAAGCCGATTTATACATGGAGCAGGAGAGAAAACGTAGGGCCCCATTGGGAAATCAACGTTTCCTCGTCCAAGTATTGGACTAGAGAAGTTTATAATTAACATTAAAATATTAAAATGTTATCAAATTATGTACCTATACTTATATTTTAATTTTATTCAAAAATATGTTGCCGACCGAAAGAAAATGTGAGTAATTTTATTAATTTGCTTTTGCAATAGCTTTTTAATGAATTTAAAACAGGATCGGTTTAAAAACACATAAAGCAACTTATTATCTTCTATCAAGTTCATTCTTACAGTATGACCTTTATCTGCAGCTTAAATATGAAAAGACAATAAATTACCACTGAGCGTTTAATAATGGTAACATGTAAACTAACAAGTCAACCAATATTCTACTACAAATGAAGAAACTCTGAATTATGACTATTCAGGATAATTACATTGTATAGCCATAAATGTAATAACAAGCACACATTTTTTATGAAAAATTTGTTATATTTATATTTGTTTACCTTATTTAGGATAATACATTTTCATTACATTCATCATATATACGCAGACAAACACACACCCACACAAACATCATGTGTGTATAAAATGTATATTCATGTATTATTAATATACACTGATTTACAAAAAGACCTTGTTCCGCCCTTACTCGAACCCGGATCTCTCACATGCCGCGTAAGTTGTGTTTTTACTACGTCACAGAGCCCTTTGTATTTGGCAGTTTCCTTCACATATGTGTTTTAATCACCAAAGTGATATATGATTAGAACACTACAAACCAGTTATACAACTTTTTTACGTTCATTACATTTCATCAATAGAAATAGCCTAACACATATCATATAAATATAAAATATTATAGGTATATACACAATTTTGTGAATAACAAGAACTTATCATGTAAAAGATCTGATTAATTAGTGAACTTGCATGTACAACGTTAAAAAATAAAACCCATAAACTTAAAATCTTTATCGGGTTATTAAATTGGTTGCAATGTACACGTTTCAATGTGTGTAGTTAAGGCATATTTTAAGCAATAATAAACTTGTCAAGCTCTGAGTGGTTTAATACTTCAGATGCACTCTAATATAAAGAGGTGATATACGATCTGTTAACTAATTAGCTGCCTGAGAAGGATAGGAAGCTTTTGATTATTCCGTTTATCTGAATGGAGTTAGCGCTCGTAAAAGGTCGCATTCTATTTAAGTAGGTCAATGTGTTACAACTGTGTCCAGAACGTGTGGTGTGATAACAATTTTATTGTCCTTTCTGGTTATTACTGTAAGAGCATCCGTTACAGGTACACCTCTATCTAACTGGGTCAATAGGTCAACTCTGTTTATTCAAACCTAGTGATCTGCCTCAGTGCGCGTAGTGAGACAAGTATATACTCTAATATGTATAAATACTTCGATATTATATAGGCTAAAAAATTGCCAATTTAATAATGCAAAATGAGTGCTGAGATTGAGTTAGTATTTGTTTCGGTTTAGTTTTAAACGTAATAAACATATCTATAAATCAATATGTTTGAATTTAGCTTCATGTGGTGTACACTAGAAACGGATTATGCATGAGAAACTATTTGAACGTATACAAATTTATTTATTTATTTACCCACATAGTACTAATCTTTTTTTTATTAGCAATATGCTAATAAAGAGACTCAAATCATACAATTATGTATTAAGTATTAATCATATTGTAGTAATTTCAACTTTGCGCGTTTTTACTCTAAACAAAAACACTTTGTTGTAACAATTAAATTTTAATTGGATACTTTTAATCATTGAAGCCCTATAATAAAAGCCAGGATACTATAAACTGTATTACCAGGATAGAGTAAGGTGTTTTAAAATTACCGTAACGGAACTAAATTTTTACTTATCTCATAATAATTCAATACATCTGTAATGTAATGAATGGAAATATTTTAAATTTTTAAAAGGATCGTTTGATTGTAATCTTAATAAAATAATGCAATGGTGTAGATTCGTTTTGATTATAAAAGAATGGTTGGTTTTACGAGTATATGTTTAATAGCTCAGCGCCAGCAGTAAATATTTGGATTAAGACTCGTAATAAAATATCTTGAAAATTATAGACCAATATGGAGAAAGATTTGTACATGGGAAAAATTTGCATTAAGAGTATATTGTTAACCCTTTTTTTAGTTGTTAACTTGTACATGAAAATATTAATATGTAGTTATTATCGATTGGTCCAAAACTCATTAACTTACTGGGGATATAATAATATATTAAATTTATCGTACTATCATACATTGACTGTATTTTAAACTTAATGATATTAAGCTCGATACTCAAATAAAATGTATAAAATGTGGATGGAGTGTTTTTTCCAGGTAATATGAATTTTAACAAGCCGCTGTAGGGAATGTTATATATGTAGTCTATCATAACATAGTTCTTGACAATTTATGAAGTCTTAAAGAACCATTTTCTCCAAGATGCACTATCTGCCCTTCTGAACTGTAAAACGACATGACAGTAAAAAAAAGTAAAGAATGTCTTATTTTACCAGGCGAAGTTAGGGCTAAGAAGCCCTCTCTAACACTTAACCTGGGGACCAACGGCTTAAAGGTGACTTCCGAACCACCACCAATGGCCGGGCAGGCGGGCCGCTTGCAAGGACAGGATCGCTCAGCGGTCACCTGTCCAAGCAGCGGCCACGCTTGACGTTGCTTGATCTGGTTATCTTGCGATAACCGCACAGCCACCTAGTCCCAAGAATGTTATCTTGATATTACTAATAACACTGAAAAATAGACGTTTATAAGAAATAAATTTACATTTTAAATAAGATCTTGTAAAAATCTTGCCGTTTGCCATACACCTGCCGGTATGTGCGATACGGAAATCTTGAATCTTGATATATAGGTTGGTCTAGTCAAAGAAAGACGAGTTGATGTTAAGGTAAAAAGAATGTCAGTCTCTGTGATTGTTAGTTGCTATACGTATGTGTGCAATAATTCTTTAGCAGAAAGTTACACATGTTTACAAAAAAAATCAAGGCTGACAAGGTTCCATTTCATAACTCTACGCAATCATAAAATGCAATGATTACATCTTTTTCATTGTATTATTAACAATTTCATAAATTAAACCAATATACACGGTTAGCTATAACATATTTGACGCCATATATTCGTATGAAATCGAACAATGTTGAGGAACAAGAACGATATGGCTCAATATTCTGGCAGTGTAAAAAGCATGCTAATAATAATATCTATGATTAACTGTACTTTTGCAACACAGTTGGAGGTGTCAAACATTATACGCATTAGAAAGTCACACCCAGCGCCCCTTACCAGTCTTCGCTAAGATTGTATGCAAAATTCATATTTATGGGCTCTTTGATATGACTATATGGGTTACTATGTCAGATGGCAAAATTTCATATGATTATAGAAAAGTATTTGAACAAATCATTGCTTAATTTTTGTTGTTGCAATAATGGTTTTTTAAAGAACAATGCAAAAATATTCGCGAAAGCTTAGCCAATTTAAAAAGAGTTAAATGTACTATAACATAGATTGGTTTTAGTCTATTTAGTCTAATATAAATATATATATATATATATATATATATATATATATATATATATATATATATATATATATATATATGAGTGTGTGTATGTAGGTAAGTAATCACGGGTAATAATTACTATTATAACCACTTGATTGATAAGCTTCACTAATGCTTAGCGAATCTTTATATCAACGTATTCTATAATGCACGTTTTAGCGTGTCGTTGTGTGAATACGTATTGACGAAAATAACAGGGTAATTGAGATCCGTACTTAAAGTTATAAAGGGAATATTTAAATATAAACAAACTAGGAAAGGTTTCAGCATTCCAATATCCATACAATGTATGATGGTACAGTGTTTTCTACAATCTGAATATAAAGAGGGACACAGCAACGAAAAAATTCCGAAACAAAACAAAGAGAATACACGAGGAGGATATTACTGAGGCATGTAAGCTTGTGTTTGCCCCGACGTTTGTGGAAGGCAAAAACAGGAAAAGGGCGGTTTACAAAATTGCATATTAATTAGTTCGTACTCGCACAACAAATTTATCCTAAACCTTACTCTGTTTTTAACTCCAAACAGTTATGGACGTACTTGAAGAGCTGACTCAAATACAAAAGATTTTCAACACCAAAAACACGTTTCTAATTGTCTCATGACGACATTAAGGTTCCTATCACAGAAGGGAAGATTTGGCCATTTGGGATGAATAATGTTCAATCACCAAGTTCAGATCTGCATAGATTGTCGGTTAACCATCGATGAGTAATCAATGGAACGGGACTAACTCAGATGCCAAGCATGTGTTACCACGTGAAATGGCCTTTGTGCTATCAATATTGCATTGTACTCTCTAAGCATTACATATAAAGGTACATTTTAAACTACATACTTACATTTTTTTTAATTTCATATTATAGATAAAAAATACTTTTACAATTTACTTACTTAATACTTACTTTAATACTTATAGAGCAGAGAAGTTTCTATTTCATAAAGTGAATCTGTTGAATACAGGGTGATTACAAACTGCCTGGGAATAATTTATGAATTTTCTCTTTGTGGCTAGAACAAAAATCTAATGACATAAACAAGGACTATAAATACTTGGTTTACAGTATGTTAGTATGTATGTTATTTAGTTTTAATTAAACATAAAGTACTAATGTTAAGCATTTAATTAGTCACATTCTTTATTTCTATTTCAATCTGAAATTATAGCTCATGTTACCTTACGATTTACTGTAGACATATAGAATATCATAAGTAAAACACACTTTTAAAACGCCCTGGCAGTTAAAAATCCTATTACCAAATCTGTGTGTTAAAATTTAGCAATGCTCTGTTCTATCCTTAAAGTGGTTGAAGTGTACTATGTCACGTTAAAAAAAAAATTTACAAAATATTTTACATTCTACTTTGAAAATACCATAGAGCTACATAAACCAACATCAAATTTGAGTTAGCCTATATAGAACTTAACCGTTATGCAATTTTTATAAAATTTCATTATCGAGTTAAAAGTGGACAGTCAGAGATACATACAAAGATGAAATGTTGCTATCCCCTCCAAATATATGTTTAACTAACGATCATCAAATTATACTTCTTAGTTCATCTTAATATTTTGCATTGTATTTTAAGAAATATACTTAAAATACGTAAAACTATAACGATAATACCAGTACCACCGTCTGGCGGTGAAAGCAGTAAATGAGCTCGTTTGCGCATATAACAAGTTAGTTTGGAGTCAGCCACTTGCTTGGACACACTACTGGTCATATGAAGGGAATAAATCTATTTTTTTTATGATAGCGTAAATATTTTTCGGAAACACTCAAGTTAAATACAGTATATCTTTTGCAAGTGAAATGAGTGAGGAACTGATATTCAAAAGCGAGAAACCACCCGTATGACAAGAACTGTATCTTAAGGAAATAGGTCCTAATTCCAAATGTGATGTAAGTATTTACTGAGTGTGAATTTCATTTTATAAATTGGCCACGCGTGATCTTCTAGAATATTGAAAAAAAATTATTTAATTTAAAACATTTTATATTATTTATAAATTTGTTTAAACCATTCTATCTTTTACTTTATTTATTTTTATAAAATAAGCATTTTATAATAGATTGTCAAAATAATGTAGAGTAGAGTGTTACTAAAGGGATAAAATAATTACCAATACATATATTTTTATCACCAATTCCTTGTTATCCCTTCCGTGCTCTTTTGCTGTCCTAACACTATGTTATAACGTTATACGTTAGTGAGTTGTATACTTTATTTGTGTTCTCTAGCTGTAAAACTACATTTATAAAACATGAAATCAAAACGAATTTTCAAAAAATAATATTCTGCAAAGTTTACCTAAACAAACACACATTGAATCAAATTTCGAGTTTTAATGGCATACTTTTTTGGAGATATAGTTTTGAAAGTCATTTTGTAGCGGCAGACATATTACTACAATTAACTAAAGGAACAACCACACTTATCAACATCAGTCTCACCAAATGTCCTGAGGAGATGAGAATGTTTCTGAAAGTTTATAACGATGACGCGGCAAGAATGGCTTCCCGCCACGTAAGCACTTACTGACCCGTGGAGGAAGTTGCCAAACAAGAGGAGGGTGCCAAAAGTGGTTGACGGCGCGGCGGCCGACAAGTAACAAGCTCATTATGCCGAACTTGTCGTACAGCACCCTTCAGGGAGCGGATACCTCACTGAACTTCCGGCATAGTCTACAACAATACTTGACAAAACTAATGGTATACTTATTCAAAAAAAAACTTCTATTTTATGAATGGTTGGATCGAAATGTACTAGTGTATGGGTTTATTTCAATATATTTATATGAACAAATCAGACGTAATAAATGTTTTTACCTTTACAAATCCATAAAAGTTTCAAAGCCTATACGAGGATATTTCAAAGCCTCATATACTTTAAGCGCATTATAAAAATGTTTATGAATAATACAGTATCAATAATACATTGCTAAACTAAAAAGCATCACTGCAATTATCGAACATTTCAGACAAAGCGTTTAAATAAATTTCTCTCTAAAAGAAATGTGCAGATAATACAGATGCATTTGTGCTACGCAGTAAAAACAATAGCAAAATATACTAGTCCTAATAAAAATCTTACATTTTGTATTAAACAGGCTGCAGATGTAAGAAAATAATATTGCATCACAACAAGGAAATATAAATTATTTAATAATTGTTTTTTAATATAAGCATTCTTCTTTAACCTGCATTTTAAATAACTTAAAATAATTATATATTTGTACACAACGTTCTTCATATTCTGAACTGTGAATTAATCAAAATTTCATAGAATTGCCACATTATATTTCTTCTTAAATTTTCTTCTTTTTAGCTCTACTATCACGTCTTATAATATTTTACCATATTTCTGACTCACCCTGCGTATATTCTTTTTTCTTCGTTAGAACAACAAGGCAAACTCTACTATGGTACTGGAAATATCTCAGACCTTAATATATGACAAAGACTGGAAATACACGCTTTTTTGATCGAAGTAAGTTTCCGAGACCTGTGTGATCCCAGACTTGTGTTTTCTTGATCGGGATGACAAGGGAGTTTCAGCTGTGACGTTATGTATATAACTAATTAGAACCAGAAATGCTCATAAACGTGCCAAACATGATACTGTATAATAATGAAGTTAAACTCTGATACTGTTTACCATGAACTTAAATAATATCTATGTGATGTATGCCTACTTATGTTTTAAAATTTTTATAGGAATCCCATCATATTACATCATAATTGCTTTTACTAAGTAATATAAGGATTTCGGTACTAAACATTGCGTGCGAAGCCGCGGGTAACAGCTAGTCACTAATAAGCCCCACTCGCATTGGTATAACAAATAATACCAATAACATAAAAACTAAAAATAATGCATCATCATGGTCATATGATCCTTCTGGATTAATGTAAAAAACTTATGCATGACACAGTCATGCATACGACCTCCTCTGACTCTTTGTGGCGCAGCGTAAACATATTCATTATTAATGCACGACAATTTTCCACTTTCATTTACCAACAACCCATCGAAATTCACTGAAAGTCATTGATTTTTCGGGGTTTATTGTTATACACCAATGACTTTGACTTCTGATAGCCACAAAGATAAAAGTCATAGTTCGTCTTGTAAAACGACCTTGTTGGTCATTCATGGTCGGAATTCCGATCCTGGAACCGTTCACAGTAGAACACAATCGTTTTCTAGATAGCGTGGGACTTCAGCGAAGATGATTTTGTTTCCGAAGCTGTCACCCTCCTACCGTTTTTCAATACCCAGTCAACAAACTAGTCATCTGTCACTTTAAAATGTTACCTCAAATGAAGGAATTTTTAAAAGGTGATATTTAGGATCATACTGAAGAATTATAAGTACAGAAGAACATCTTACGCGCAACTTTTGAGAACAGAGACCTATTCCTTTCGCTGAACTAACAGCCGCACTGTCACGAACCTCCTTAGTTCAGCCAGAGCGACGGTGTCTACAGACTTTTAAGGTCGACTGCTGAACCCGTCCTAAAGAACATTTTTTCTTGAATCTGCAAACTGTTGATTCATTCGGTGTGTCATTAGCCTAACTCTTTACTCTAATAAAGGTTTTTCATGATTAACACTCGTTGCGCACAAGTAATCATGATTCTATGGTTCGACATGTAACTAGAAAAACTAAATAGCTAACAGCGGTGTAAACAATTGGAATATTCCCGGAAATATATTAAAAAAACTAGATTAACACTATTTCCAACTGTTAATTGGAATTTAACTAGTTGTTTCAAAACCGGCTCTCTTTTTAAATCAATTTATAATAAGTTGAATTCTGAGTACATACTGTGTGTTCCTTCATTGTGACATTAAAAAAATCACGTTTTACTGAAATTACTGTAAATTTTAATTGTAAAGTTTTGAAATTTTTCACATAAATTTTATTACTGCTTATAAAACATTTTTCACCTACTGATTACATCTCATTATAATATTGCTCTTCAATTAAAAATCTATACTTTATAAATTGAACAGACGATCAGGATATCTTCCAATGGCAATCAATAGGTTTTATAGGGTTTAATATATATCCATAAGTTTTATATATATATATATATATATATATATATATATATATATATATATATATAAAGGAAATGCCCTAGAAATATCAGTTCCTTCATTTAAATACCAGTTCCCTCGAAATGAATAGGAATCACGTGAATAGCTGCAGGTAACCGCCGGTAACCGTTTTACTCCATATTAAGCCATTGAAATATAATAAAATATAGGTGGCTTGTGTGTAAAAAATCAGCCTATTATAGTTATCTGTATAGAAGCACGTATAGACAATTTTAACATAAAATTAACTTCCAATTTATTTATATGTGTTAATTCACTATAAGGACTATGTGTGTGTTTACTATAAGGACTAAATGCAAACAGAATCAAATCTATTACGAAGAAACACTACCATAAACCACAATAAGATTGAGAAAAAGGGACTCGCATGTCGAGAATTCGTGTTTTTCATTTCAATATTCCCAAAATAAACACATTTGTATTCAGACTGTGCACTCTCTTGAATTGTACGTGAAAGAAAATACTGTCAGCCAATTTAACTTTTGTTTCAGTTAACATAATTGGAAAATACGACCCAATGAGATAAACATAAGTACAACATTTATACGCACACATAAATATAAAAATACTTGTAAGTAAATATGAAAAGTATTTTTTTATATTACATTCATGCAATATCATTTTGTAAAAATTTATCATAAATTTACAGAAATATTATACCATTAAATCTATTAAAGTTGATGTTGGAATTCAATTTTTTTCCTTCACAATCCTTCCATCGTCGAAAATAACCATCAAACAAATAATTAGAATTCAAATTAGTATTTTTCATTCTTCTCCGGTTAAAATATGTCACTACAGTAAAATATAAAAGCACCACTTTACTATATATGAGGTGTTAAGTTTCAGGTGGCCTTTAAATATGTATTAATTCGATGTATTTTCTTATCCGCATTTAAAAAAAATCACTAGTAATTAGGAAATTGTGTCCTTATTATAGATGAAACCATTTACTTTTAAACGATCTACATACGTGTTTTAATAAAGGTTTAGCTTATACAACAAATGATGTACCCTCATCAAGTCATTAGGTAGTATCTTCTATGATATTCTTCAGTCCAATAAAGTTGTTGGATTAAGTCATTTGACTTAAAGTTGAGCGTAGTTCTTCGATAAAACTTTCGATGATCTTATGACTGTTAGAGTTATTCCGTGGATAACGAGACAAGGTCATCTCCTGGTTGTGGAACTATCGATATGACTTAAAGTACTGACGTAATGTTACAAATCACAAATTAAAACGTACAAAGTGTATATAACGACTTGGATTGTAGATATTAATATTCCAGAATATTAATATGTAAATTATCAATGAGACATCCAAGACGATATAAAATATTTTTGTTTAAGTAAGCTCCGAGTGAATATTCAGTACAATTTATTACTAAATTGTTAACTATTAAATATTATCTGGTTTGTCTAAAATAAAAAAAAACACAGTTCTAAATTAGAATAATGGATTTATTTTTAAACCGGCAAAATAATAAGTTCAATGTTTCAGAATTTTCATCACTATTTTCCGCAAAGTATTGAAAAAACGATAAGTAAACTTAAAAGGTCCTTTGGAAAGAAATAAAAATGTTAATGAAATATATGAAACTAAAAATCATAGCTCTGTTCTAAAATAAAATAATAAATTTTTTAAAATAAAAATCAGATACCACTCGGAAATAACTGAAATAAAAATGTTCACTTCTAAGTTTACTCACAATTCAAAAATAAAAATTTAAACTTCCCTTTCCACTAGTTGAACCTTAAATTTCAAGTCTCTGCAATTCAGATTACAACTCTCTCAAACAATTATTTAAGTTCAATTAATTACCAATTAACAATTCACAATACAACAGTTCCAATCAAATATTAATAAATTAATACATTTCCAAATTTCAATTAAAGTTATTGACTAAGTTCAATTTTAATTCACTTTTCTTGCAAGTTTGAACCTAATGTAACTTTTATGATTCTATTATGCTCTATGGTTCATCGTGAATTAATTTTGCAGATTGCTCTGTAGTTTCTACGAATTTAATTTCTCCTCTAAAAAAGACAACAAAATTTATTTAATATCAGATCTGGAAGACTATTTCAATATAACGTACAGTAAATTTGGTGCTTACCTCAAAATCTCTCGCGGAAAAAGACTTAGAAACACGGCGCACTGTAATTAACTTAATTCACGAAAATTACCAAAAAAAGGGCGAAAATTAATAGCGGGCCCTTATATACTTCCTCCTTCCAACCAATTCCGATGGACATCCGCAGTGTTCTCTCATTGGTCCAGCTGTATCAAACTAGGAGAACAATAGCCGTAACAAGACAAGTTCTGATCAATTCAAGGCAGTGAACCGCCTTCCTAACAATTTTAAAACTACCAGTACTAACTTGCCAAAGGATTAACTATTCGTTTCTATCCTTGTGAAAAAATACTTTGATTGTTCACAAGTAAAATTATGGGTTTTCAATTCACGTATACTTGATGAAGCACTCGGAGGATTGTAATAACTTGTTCTTACAACACAAATGTGTTTTGTTCTATCCATATCACATTATTGAGAAGCCTGTCTTCAGACGGGACTTGAATTCTATCGAGAATTTTCTAGATAATGTGTGGCAAAGCATTAGCAAACCCATAATCCATCAGAAACCGCGGATTATCTTAAAAAAGCAAAACTATAGGAATGAAACATGATACCAAAGTAAAACATTACAAGTTTCACAGAGCGCTCCAACAAGTTAAAATAGTTAATCAGTATCATTGAAGTCATAAAATATGTAATGTAATTGAGTTATGAACGTTTATCATATATTAAGATCTTATTTTAGTTACTTAAATTAATAATTATTTCTTACTTTTTTATGTTTTAAATTTTGTTTGTGTGTTTCATAGGACTAACATAGATACAGACAATTAAATATTCGCCTCAATTTATTATTTTGATCATTTAACTGTCAATATAAGTATTTAGATTTTTCTAAATTATCAATATTTTACACACTGAAATGTTCAAAAGCAACGTCCTTGTTTTTATCTTTATTACATTGCAATGTGTCAAAATGTTTATTTGTTTGAAAATCTTGGAATACTCTACCATTCAAGATTTGATAACTTGTTTTGAGACAGTTGAATAATGAAAGGGGGAGCTTTAAGATAAGATCAGAGAGCAGGTATCAGGAGGGCAGAAGTGGTCGCGAATCATTGGTTTTAACTGCTCTAAGTGTTGTAAGAACACGAATTGTCAGATTTTGTTGCTATTAGGGCCTACTTTGGTAGTTTATTTTGACCTACATGTTTAAGGTTGACGTGTGTTTAAAAACAAATGTAGGCATAAAGGCTTACCGACTATTTGTAATCTTATATTTTTCAATAATGTTTAAATAAATCATTTACAATCCAACATGGTAAACCAAGTTAGGAAAATGAGTATACATTCAGGAATGGAGTCTAATTACAATTTCAAAGACAAAAGATACAAATAAAAACTTATTTGTTTAATGTATATTTTTATTGAAGTATTTACTCGTTTTGAAAATAATACTTATATGTATAGTTTTAAATTTACATCTTAATCGTTATTCACCGGTACAATTATAAAAATTATAAATCAATAATCTATCATTCCGCAATTGTTTAGTGTAAGTATATTGATAAATAATGAGTAGTATTTTTACCTCAACCAATGTAGAATATGCATCCTGTAAGTTATAATTTACAGCTATAAAAATCAATGTAACTTTAATATTGAACAATGTGTGTGTATAAATATTGTTTTAACTGATTCTATCAATAAACAAAGTATATAAACTATGATATTACATTAGAAAACGTTAAAGACTTATAACATATAAAGACTTAAGACGTTTGTTTTTTAATATATCTATTCATTTTCAACTAACGCCTAATAAGCTATCTCCATTATGATCGTGTCTAGCACAAATGTTATTTACGTTTATTTATTATTCAATTTTGACTCTTTTAACAAATATGAAGCCTAACAATTAAACTTATACCTATATACCTAATTTAAGTAGAATAGTTTATAAACCAATATTTTACTATGGATAAAAAAGTTTTACAGACACTTTTAGCGTAGGAAAATCTACTTAAACAAAAGGATATTTAAAATTGAAGAAGTATATGTTATCTCTCAGATGTGCCCATTGTTCCAAACCTTGTTACTAATACCTGTTCCTCTTAATAATAATTATAACCATATTGACCTTATTATACCATTTAAATATGAAACGTAGTGAACGTACCGACTTAAGTAGTGGATTAAGTGGAGTATTTTAAATAATATTACTTGACTCTCACGATTGATAAACTGTTAAAACATGAAACAAGTAAAGGAGTTCTGCAGAAACTGCAGAAATTGCTTTTACTTTACTATTGCGATTCTACACGTAACCTTTTAATACACCACTACTAACATAACGTAATCAAACTTTGCAAATTACAATAAATATTTCAGTTACATTCTAAAACCTACCCACAATCAGCATGTTGCATAAAATTAAAGACACAAACTGGTGAAAATATATGGCATGAATTTAATTGCTTTTTAAAACTTTCCATTGCCAGTAAGGGACCTGAGACAAAAAAGTACTCTAGGAACCATGAAAAATATTTATTACTGTATTAAAATCCATCCCATGAATAAAAAAATTATAATTATAATATTATAAACCAATTAACTGTGATACATGATATTCTGTATGAAAACATAAGAGTTCACAGGTTTGACCGACATAAGTAGTCCTCGACCCTAAACCAGAGGGTGGAGCTGCCAAACAAGGGTGCCAAAATTGGTTCACACCACCGAGTCGGCCCTTATAACAGACTTATTATGTAAATTCGGCTTGACCTACCCTACCGGGTGCAGGGGATTGTCCCATGTCCCTCTCAAAGGGCTTAAAGAACTGTACTTATTTTCATAGTTCAACTTTTTGAACAAGAAACAATAATTTCAAACAATTATTTTTAAATCTGATAAAAGTTTAATTTCTAGATTTATCAGAATTTGCATTTCAATTTCCTGATTAAAAAAATTATTATACGTGTAACTGTATATTGCAATATTCATCACGTTTAGGTAGTATTATTATTTTAATTTTTTTAAGTCGAGAAGAAATAATATTTTGGTTTAAAACTATTAAAATTTTTTATGCGTTTGTTTAATCTACAGTTTATAACTCTATTCACAGCAATATATCACTGGACACGTGATAATCAAAAATAATGAACGACTTAATTTACTAAGATAAAATAAGCCTTATCAGACATAATACTGTGGACTAAAAGCATAAACGTGACTTCCGAACCACCTTCAATTGGCGGGCTGCTTCAAAAGATATCTCAGCGATCACCCATCTAATCTTCAGCCACGCTCGAACTTGATTGGCTTGGTTATATTTCGATAATCCCCATACCCCATTGATGTTCAATGAGCAGTTTCTTGAATTCATATTTAATTTATTTAATTGTTTATCCGATTTAGTCTTCAAAATGAGACAAAAAACATAGGAAAAAGACGATATATTTATAAAAATAGCATGTATTTATAGCGATATGTTAAGTAATTACTACTATTATTTATGCTGCGTTTATAAAATCTCATCTTTTATGGCTATAATATATTTAGTACGCAATTTAAATATACTGAAAGTCTTTTAAGTTTCTTTCAACTCCATGTTACCAACTTATCACTCACATAAAAAGATACTTGAGAGAATGGCACACAGACAGATTTGAGTATGGTGTTAAGAGTCCATTCAGAATCATGTCCTTTCCGCGAAATATAATGTAATATCAAAAAAATTTGCGGAAAATTAAATCTAAAATTTTCTTCGATAGGTTTACTTTACTTTACAAGGCGGAATCAAGAAAAGATTTTTCAATGGTCTCAAACTCCGTTATTTATTCACTTTACACACATACACTTGGTATACTGCATGAAAAAATTGTTTAAAGTTAAAGAACATTATTCTTGGAAGCAGTTATTTATTTAAGAATTTAATTGTCGTAACTATGATTGTGATTTGTTGATAACAGACAAATTACTCTTAGTGGATTAGGATAGAAAGAATGGATTTCAATATAAATTTTAAAATTAAAGGATTTATCTTAATTTCTAGTTTCAAACTAAATATTCGTAAACTCGAAAGGTAGATTTAAGTAAAGGTGAAAATGTGAGGAGCAAAGCCATGAAGCCTACATGAATGGACCTATTCACGTTAAGCAAGCCGTATAAAAGCACATCTCTGAAGTGGATTTATACATGGACCAGGCAAGAACACGCTGGGTCTCGTTGGAAAATCTAAGATTTCTCAATCTAGTACTGGCCTTAAAATAGTTTTTGTTATTCTTAGTAACGTTACAAATCTTGGAAATGATCCGCAACTAAAAAGTACAAATTTTATTAATTTATATTTGTTGTTTCGGTTTTTTAATATTATTTAACAGTCTTAATATTAAAAAGTTTTACAATTAATGCTTGCCTTTAACAAATTTAATTAGGTAATTTGAAGTCCAGCCTACTTATGGAAAGATAATTAATTTAATGTACATTATTCAATTAAACCAATTTAGAACATAAACTAATAGCAGGCCTACTATATAAATTATTCAATTAATTTTGAAACCTTACCAATTATAGAAATTCACTCGCTATGACAATGGATATTTTATAGATTTCAAATATTAATAATATGAATTTAAATTTCTTTAAATATGATATTTATGAAAAAAAATAATTAATTAGTTTGTGGATTTTAATAGTTCAAAGCTAGAAGATAACACTTATAGGCAGTTAAAACTTATATCAGCTAATTAAATTGCTGGCAATTTACACATGTATATACGTATACAAGGTTCAAATCAAATCAACAAAGAATTTACGAACACGTACATTTGGCAAGCATGAACAATATTTAAGTCTTCGATCCGTTGCATTGTAATATGTAAGAGGGTATGTTGAAATACGATCTGCTAACTAATTGGCAGTCTCAGAAGGATAGCAAACCTTATATTAACTCGTTTAACTGAATGGAGTCAGCATTCATAGAAGATCGCATTCTGTTAAAGTAGGTCAATGTGTTACCACTGTCTACATTACGTGTGGTGTGATAACAGTTTTATTGTCCCACAGATTATTACTCCAAGAGCATCCGTTACAGGTACACTTTTATCTAACTGGGTAAAAGGGTCAACTCTGTTTATTCAAAGCTAAATATATATATATTTAATAAATATAAATATATATATATATATATATATATCTTCAATAAGACATTAGAAAAGAATAGAAGAAAAGAACATAAAAATTCTCTATATTTCGTCTTAAGACATTTTCAAGAGATATACAGTAGGTAAATAAGCAAATATATCAACAAAAAATAATAAACAAAAGAAACATCATATGTTAATAAAACTAATTTTGAATTACGTACAAAGAGTAAATAATTTTGCTTATTACAAGGAATATAAAGTTATAAATTAAAATTGTAGTTAAATGTTTAATGTTATAAATTTAAATTTTTAACGTGTAATTTATACATACTGCTACGTATCTCAAATTTATACCATGGATGTTTAGTTTGTAGCATATTTGATATATTTGATCTAGAATAAAGAAAAATCAACTACTTAAAAAGACTAATACAGGAGGAAATTGGTCATAGATATACACATTTCAACACATTTCTTAGTTTTGAAAAAAAATTTAACTCAGCATTTTCCTCAGGAATATAATTCACTCAAACAAGAAGTGCAAATAACTTCTAGTTATATATTAAATAATATATTAGTACCATTTACAGTAATAATTTACTATCTATTAGCAAAGGGTGTATATAATAATATAATGTGTTAAGAAAATTAGTCATCCATAAATTAACTGTACTATCATGGTTTTACCAACCTCTATAATTTTATTTTGTTTTGATTTAACTTTGTGAATAAAAATTTTATCAAATACATAATGCAATTTATTTTGTTGTAACAAAACAATGTGAATTTCGATAAGTAGACATAGCGATTGTTGAAAATGTAGTATATTGTAGCGTAGTTATAGACTAATCATTAAATCTTAACGAACAGTGTTCTCCAAGACGGCCCAGCTGTCTATCTAAACTGTAACTCGACTTGACAGTCACTTAGTCCCCAGAATGTTAACTGTATTATATACACTAATTGACAGTGTCTCGTCCTTTGGTAGTTAAGTGTAATTAACCATTACAACTGAGCTCCCAAGGAGGGTTCACTGACTCGTCTGCTAATGATAAATCCATGACAAATATTCCAATAAAACGGTTAATAAGAACTATAGTTTAATTTATTAACCCTCCATCAGGCGCTTAAAATTAGAAACACCATCAGGCGCTCACGGAGGTTTCCTCCAGGTCAGCGAATAATGGATATCATAGTCGTTTAAACTGTTTTTATTTGTTTAAATATTCATACTGATTTAATTACAATGTAATATATTCATTTTTAGAAATTAAATAAAAATTACTCTCTAATATAATGAATTTTCCAAATAAGAAATTTAAAGTCTTAAAAAATGTTATTGTTTAATAACAACATGATTTATTTTAAGGAATAATGCAATTAATTGTAAAAATGTTTAACTCACTGTAATAATATATGGAAATTAACTTATTTTTTAACTTCTTACAAAAACAACTTACTTCAATTCTTGAGATATTATACAATTGTAATGTCAATTATTATTCTGAAATCAAAAATTTATTCTTTACTAAAAATTTTTTTAACACTACACAAAGTCTCAAAACATTTTCCTTCTGGTTCTTATAACGACAATGTTCACTCCATAAACAGTACTGAAATGTTCCCTAGCACTCCTAACACACGGGTACTGTACTGACAAGTCTCTCGTCTTCATTCTCCATTTCACAAAATTCAAATAAAATATATTGTAAAACTTATAAAGAAACCATCACAGGTCACACATTTAGGCGCACACGGATTATTACTCCATAAAAACTAAACACAATAAGGCGCTCACGGAAATTTCGTCCAAGCACTACAAACACAACATCGGGCGCTCACGGAGGACTCGTCCAGTCTCGCACGGAAGTAGACCTCATACTGACAGATTTTGACAAAGATAAGCGGGAGGCTATTGTTTCGCTTCCCCGAAAGATGCTCGTGAAGTACACTGCAGGAAACGACTGCCAACATCAGAAAAGTAGTACTATTTTTAATACAAAATACACGGAGGAAACTCCGTTTAGCGCCCGATGTAGGGTTAAATAAAAATTTTATTTGATGTCCTGTTATGACATCTTTAAAGTTTTCTCGCTTTCGATATGTGCGTATGTACGATAAATTTGGTAAAAAGTGTTACAGTATTAAATATTGAAATACAGATTCATTTTGTCCAATGAGGAAGCCTATTAGCTTTAGAATTAAATGCTACTTGGTATCTCCGAATGTTTCTTGGTCTATAGTCCTTAATAGTCCAAGGAAATGTCGTATTGGTCTTGGAATTAAAAGGTTGATAAATAAACAAAATTTCAACAGTTTATGCCTGTCTGTCTACCCAACCGGGTATTTGAGAAATAATAATAAAATATTTCTCTTTATAAAACAAAACCTACATCGATTTTCACTGAATACTATTGAAAATAGTATCACTAAGAACTTCACTGAGTAATATTTTATTTTTTTTGTTTTTGTGTAACCTAATTAAGTACGATTGGAATTGTTAAAAGCCAGATATTTACATAAATATTCAAGGCAGAGAGTCCGTTTACTAGTAGATTATGTTTAAATAATATATGTTTTTGACTTATGATTTAAATTGGTAGTTGCGTATGCTTATTTTAAAGAAATAATATCAAATTTTATACCTGTAACACATCATAAATATTACAAAGAAATGGTTTCAAAAGTGTACCAGTAACAAAAGCATTATTTACCTGAAGTACTCAGATTATTTTTAAATCAATACAGAGAAAACGTAGATTGTATTCTTTAGACAACAACGAGCTAAAAGATAAAATACAGTTTAAAAAAAATGTATATGAGAGGTAGCGAATTTATTTACATTAGTTGAAACGAAAACTGTATGAAAAGCAGAAAATGTTGTGAAGCGAAGTACGATATGTCTTGCATGAGCCACTTAATATTCTGGCAGTGAGGGATTACTCAGTTTTATCTTCTACGTCACGGTGAAGACACGTTTTAAGTTATATTTTACTAAATAAAAATATATTCCTTTATTTCCTAAATGGTTTTCAATACAAACCACTGACCCTTTCCTCTGGTTTCAAGTGTCTTTACCCAAGATTATTCTACCATATTCTAAAAAAATGCATAGTAAAACGGTGTTTTTACAAAATAATTGCACGTTTAAGTAATACAGGTTATACAGGTTAAGTAATAGCTTGTCCACGATTCCAGGTGTTGCGCAAAAACCTACGCTGAAGTTTTGTGCAAAAATTAAATATTTAAACTATTTTATTAGGCTAAATGTTTTACTATCACACGTTTAAAAATGGAATTTGATTACACTCAATTTGATTAAGAATTAAAAATTTTTTGTTGTTGACATAACGGTTGTACATAGGACAAATTTAAAAGAATTCACTCATATTTAAATTAAAAGGAGTGATAATAGGCATAATCTAAGTTGAGAATGTATAACTTATTTTTAAATGAGTCTGTATGGATATTTTCAAATATATAGGTGAGGTCATTCTTAGAGATGTCCTGTGGACAGATATACAAAAAAAAATAAGCAGACGCAAGTTAATTTGCTTCATCCCCTCCATTCATACGCTTAAATAACGCTTGCCCTATTATTACATCTATATAATAAATGTTCATCATTTAAATAAGGAAATAATGTGCTTGGATGTATGAATAATTGTGATAGCACAATATTATTATCTAAAAATGGTTTCTTTGAATTTGATATGTACATAGACAAAGAAAAACTAAAAAAATTTTAAAAGGGATTTATTATTCTCAATTTTTTTAACAACTGTAAAAAATCCAATATAGCAAATTAAAAAATCCGTTAGTGCCCAGATTTCCAAACAATGTCAGATAGAGCAAGGTTTTAAACAATCTGAATAAAAAGCAGGACTCGGTAACAAAAAATCCCGATATAAAAGAAAGGGAATACACGAGGAATATATTACTGGGGCGTGTAAGCTTGTGTTATGGCCGAGTTTTTCAGAGGGAACCAACAGGAAAAGGGCGGGTTACAAAATTGTATATTAATTATTTGATACTCGCAAACCAGACTTTTCCTAAACTTTACTCTGTTTTCTCCTCCAAAGAGTTATGAATTTACTTGAAAACGCGACTCAAACAAACTCAATTTAATACCACATACACTTTTCTGTTCGTCTGATGACGATATTGAGGTTCATATCACCTAAGGGACGATTCACCCATTCAGGATGAATAATGTTCAATTGTCAAGTTGAGATCTGCAATGATTGTCGGTTAACCGATGATGGGTAATCAATGGAACAGGGATAACTCAGATACCTGGAATGTGCTACCAACTGAAATGGCCTTTGTACAATCAATATTACATTCTCGGAATGTTAATGTTTTGCGTTTCTACATTTGAATCCAGTACGTGTAGGCTACATTTTAAAATTTATTTTTATTACTTATTGCGTTTTGATAATTTTATATGTACATATTTTAGAACCAAAGCGTATAATAATGTTTCCATTTAATTAAAGAAACTACTTCTATACATTATGTTTACGAACGCTCTGAAATATTTTTGGCCTTTGTTGTTAATGACAAGCGAAACAAAAAAAAAAAAAACATAAGCTCGAACAAGAAATAATTATTTTATAGTGCCTCTATATCTATGAGTAATGTTACTTTTTCAAACACTTGTAATAATAATATGTTCTAATTTGGCACAATTATTTTGGTTGGAATTTCAAATCAAGTTAAATTAGTATTCTATTATCATATTCAGATTTATTCAAGATAATGGATGTTAGAAGGCTTAAACGATCAAAACAAAAAAAACCTTATAAAATGTTGAACTTTGAAAGGATAAGAATGTTGTTAAATTATAGAAAAAACTATTATAAAAAACCTACATCTTGGACTAGATATATTGCAGAGGTATTTGGTGAAATGCACTTTTATTAAACTTATAGCGTTCAAAGATTAATTTATTTTGTTCCTTTTTGTTTTTTTTTTCTTTATTCGACCATCATGGAACCTTGAGGAAAAAATAATACAAGGTAGGTGTACACCACGTTATATGTCTGGTAACATGCTTTCCTGCTGTTTTATACACAATATTTAGTTTGTATATTATTTTATCTTTGCCTTATGGAATATAGTTAAGAAGATTCCTTATTTATATCCCTCTGACAGATAAAAAATTAATTGTGACAAACTTTTATGTGATATATTTAGATCCACTAGGTTGTATCGTATCACATGATTTATATTCAACTTCACTAATCACATATTAATGTTTCATATCATTTTACGCTGTTTTTACAAGCTTATTTTTTACGGAAGTTTCATGGTAAATTTTTGTCAGATCATTGTCGAGTTACCACGCGAACAGCCAAACGGACGGGACAAAATTAAAAAACAAAAATCATTCCCCTTGAGATATAGGTAACGCCCAGCCCATTAAAGGGTCATTTCATTAGTGTTTACAAATGTGTACACGATATTTTCCTGTTAATATTATTATTGCGAAAGTGACTTTATATTGTTGTAACGATTTTACTAGCAAGCATTCATAGGGTCTTTGGTATTAATATACCAATCCATTAGCGTCAGAAAAATAATTAATTACAACTATAAGTGTACGTACACGTGGAAAGCCTACGAAATTGCCTGCGAAGCAGTACGAATTTTAAAACAATACACTAGGTGCAAAATTCTATTTGGAATAAATTTGTTGAAATACACTGCGTACATTTATCACTCTATCTTATTGTATAAAAAATTATTTTATTCAGAAAGCAAAGAGATTTTACTTTTGGGTTCTTCACATCGTCTAAAATATTTCCTGTGTAAGTAAAATCGTTAGAAATATTCAATCAAAAACTTGCAATAATATATACAGTGCAATGAAGACGAATACCTCCTAGTTCTACATGTAGTGTAAGTAATTATTGAGTATGAATTTTATGTATCAATTTACGTAAAAGAAGTTGTATATGGCAATGAATAGATAAAAATTATAATTGAGAACATGTTATATAATTCTTTGATTTGTTTAATCAATTCCACCAGTTAATTTATTTATTATGATAAGATTACAATTTTAGTATTAGTTTACATGCATTTTCACTTTTGCGATAAAAAGAAATAAAATAATTGCCCGTTAAATATTGTCATCTTTCCGGTGCACCTATGCTGTCACACTACGTCATTGTTACACTTTATCTATATTTTATAACAACTATAAAAATTAATATGTAACAAGTAAAACTTGCGTATACCACCATTTCTTTGTAAAAATAAATACTCCTTAAACATAAACTCAACTTAAACTCATTGATCCTATAATCTAACACAGAATTTTAAAGTTCTGGCTTAAAGCATTATAAAAATTATATTGTGGTAGTACTTACCGCATTGAAAGTTTGTTTTGAACCGACGGACATTCACCAATATTATATAAAATAAATAACAACAATTTTCATGATCTGTCACAAAATATGTCCTGAGGAAATGAGAGTATTTCTGAAACTTTATAACGATGACGTGACAAGAATGGCTTCCCGCCACGTAAGCATTTACTGAGCCGTGGAGGAAGTTGCCAAACAAGAGGAGGGTGCCAAAAGTGGTTGACGGCGCGGTGGCCGACAAGTACCAAGCTCATTATGCCGAACTTGTCGTACAGCACCCTTCAGGGAGCGAATACCTCACTCCACTTCTGGCATAGTCTACAACAATACATGACAAAAGTGGTTGACGGCGCGGCGGCCGACAAGTACCAAGCTCATTATGCCGAACTTGTCGTACAGCACCCTTCAGGGAGCGGATACCTCACTCCACTTCCGGCATAGTCTACAACAATACATGACAAAAGTGGTTGACGGCGCGGCGGCCGACAAGTAACAAGCTCATTATGCCGAACTTGTCGTACAGCACCCTTCAGGGAGCGGATACCTCACTCCACTTCTGGCATAAGTGGTCTACAAATGACGAGATCGAAATATATTATTGTATTTTTGAAAATCAAGATGTATCAAGGGTTAAGCAAATTTAATATTTTACTTATTTCATTAATAAGGTGGAGGTACGCCATACCACGTGAACAGCGCATAATAACCTTCCCTTATTTGTAGTACAAAACTCAAGTGTACTAATATTAGCTCATTTCATGAATGACAAATAGAGCTAGGTGCAATCGAGTAAAGATATTTTTATATACCCCAAATAACAAAAGAGAATTATTATCAGCCTACGGAGGGATTGCTTCAAAAACGCTCAACACAATGGCATAGTTTAATATTAAACAGCATAGAACTTGTTCTTTTAATATAGGAATAAGATTCATGCACAGTTTAAGTTTACATTATGCAATGTTTTTTAAAACATCTTTCAAAATTTGGCATTTATTGTGTAGGTTTTATATAAGTGTTTAAACAAAAACATAATAAACATAAAATCACAATGGATTATGAATGAATGAATGAATATTTATTTATTTCCTCTCTCATAGTTACAAAGATCTCAACATACATGCAAAAACAGGAAATGATCTCCACATGGGCATAGCCTGTGTGTGGAGATCGAGACGCGATCAGCAGCATGAATATGTACTCATCTACATAAAAAGTAATGTAAATCTTCGTATGGAAAAACAACGTAATGACAACATGAAATGCAAATTTTGTATGCTCGTAATATAAGAAAAAACAAATACTTTCATAGCTACAACAAAGCAAGTGTTTGACAATAGGAATACAACCAGATAACAACCGCAGAAATGATAATGTGATAATGGATGATTAATAAATGATAACAAGAATATAAACAAAATTTATCCAAAATACGAGATATCGTTTAATTAGGAGGCTTGGAACCTCTCACACACTTATACACTCACGCCACACATAACCATCATAATCTCTCTCTCTCTCTCTCTCTCTCTCTCTCTCTCTCTCTCTCTCTCTCTCTCTCTCTCTCTCTCTCTCTCTCTCTCTCTCTCTCTCTCTCTCCCTCTCTCACCCCCTCTCTATCCCCCCTGCTCCCCTTTACTTTTATCTCCCCCTTCCTGTCCCAAAATATGTGACAGGAATAAGTATGTAAGTATGTATTATGTTTTATGTATTGTGATATTTAGACAATTGTGGTAATATATCACTAGTTAAATTATGTTGCTCTTATTAATGTAATGAGTTTGTTTAATCTGTTGTACAAATTTATTTATTCTGAACTTTTATCGTTGCCATAGTAGTTTACACTTAAGGCCAATGTAATTGCAGTTACCAAAACTAAACCAAATCAAAAGTAGTTACATACATTGTAACTTAACTCAATTTTCCTCATATACGCGGAATTATCTATAATTAATTCTTCATATTTACCTTCAAGTCTATTAGTCAGTTCGTTTTTCAGATGTCGTGCGGAGAGACAAGAAAATCTTAACTAATGCTAAGCCTGAGACGTCAAATATATATTGAAGGATCCTATATATTTTAAAGGTGTTACATTTAGTTAAAATTTTAAGGTAATTTACGAAATATAAATACGAAATTACAAGATATTATCACAATAGAATTTCTGTTACAATGTACAAATGCAATCAATGTGATATTTTATAGTAGGAAAATAAATTTGTGAAATATATTCTTTTGCCCTACGCTTAAAGAGACATAATCCCCTTTTATTAAATAAAGTTAGTTACCTATTTAATGTACAGCATGATATTTTATTCGGTGAAGTTATAACTAATCAATAAATAATAATTTGTATTAATTACTAATATTAAATTTATAGTAATTAATAAATAATTTGGCATAAGAGCGGTAAACATATTTTTATATGACAGGAAATTTCTTACCTAACAGTACTTAAATGATTTTTTACAAATATAGTAAAATTATTTTGTATGTATACAAGTTTTTTAGACCAATGATTTATTTAACATTACTCTGTAACATACATCAAAAAACTAATTTCAGTATTTTATCTTAAACTATAAATGTATAAGAGTAAGAAATTATCTCTATATTACGTATCAGAATAAAACAAAAACAAAGACTCTTGTGACACATTAAGAGATCCGCATCATAAAAATTCTAAACTATTTCCTGAAACAGATATAAATATACAATTTTAATAATCACAAACAGCTATTTATTTATTATTCCAATACATTTTAAAACCACTTTCTAAGCTACCACTAGACTATTATTTTAAAATAAATGTTAATAGTTATTTTGAAAAGAAAGTAACTACGTACTAAATATAGAACCAACCATGAAGATGAATTATATGGTTAAAATGAGTATAATTATGTTATTGAAGTTTATTTTGTACTTTTAAAATAGACTCGAGGTCTCTTAATTAGCTGGTGGGAAGTAACGATGGTTTAACCTTTAAAATATATTAATACTCTTTGGATCGAAAATTAAAATCCAACTGCATTGAAACATTTTGCTTTGAAGTAAAATAACCAACTAAAAATTCGTTTCCTTGTTGGAATAAATCATATTTTTTTTAATAAGAACCAAGCAGTCTATAAATATTTCACCGATTATCATTTAATATTATTTTTACAGATTACAATTTACTGATTTTGATACAAAACGTTTATAAATCTCATTAAATTAATCTAAATGTAGGACTTACAATGTGTTATTTCAAAGAATATTGCACCTTGTTGGAGACTACACTAATAACATGTTTTTGCAGTCTATGATTCAGTATAATCGGTAAATCGATTGTTTTGTTTAAAGTTCCTTAAACGATGCGTTTTGGTATTTTAATTCCATAAATATAGTAACTCTACGTTTAGGGAGTTCGAAAGTTACAAATGAATATGAGAATTTGAGCTTTTCTGCAAATGTAAATTTGGGTTAGGTGTAACACAACATTTTTACAGATGAATTTTATTGCTTTTGTGTTAGAGTATACATTTTCACATTTAAATATATCTTACAATGTATTATACGATTTATTGACGTATTAATTACCTTAATTGTATCGAAGAGAATACAGATTGCATTTTTAAAATGATAGTGTTTAATATTAAAGTAATGTTTTTTAATAAAATTATATGTCGTTTAATTTATTACATACTTTGTGGGTGTGTATGTAATGATCAATAATAAACTTTGGATAGCTACTGTGATGAAAATAAAAATACGTTCGTGTGTATGTAACAAATGGTTTATTATTTACTTGTGTTAAACTTTGTAAACTATTTAGCACATGTTTACATTGACAATAATTTTGGTTCTTTTAATAATTTAACAACCAAAACAAATATAAACTTACTACTACTCAAAACTATTTACTTTGTTCTTAGTCTTATTTTTTTTATTTGTGTTTCGCAAAGGGTGCAACAGACTCTTGCTTAATATCGGAAACCTAAAAATGTTTAAAAATTTTAAAAAAATATTAAAAAATATGATAAATCTTAAAACAAACATACAGATGGTACATTATAAATTCAGCCAGTAAATAATGCATATCTAAGCTTTTAAAACTTGTAATGCTTCCCTACAACTAAAAGCACCGTTGCTTATGCTACTTATTTTATTTATTAATTATTGTTTAAACCCTGCAGTATAACAATGAAACCCCTTACTGATATTTTAAGCTCATTTTTTATTTGTCAGGTGTGAAAATGTTTTAGTAAAATGAGACAATATTTATTACTTTTTACAAGTTTATACTGATACTACTTTTACGTTATGTTTACAATATTGAGCCATCCGTTATCTTGGAAAGTGGTATGATGATATATAATTCATATCATTTCTAACTTTAGACTACTCGGAAAATAGCACTACCAAATTTAAGTGATGCATCTTTAATTGTTTCTGAAAAAAATAAATACAATGATTTGAAGACATAAAAAGAGAGAGTGGGTTAAAACGGAAAGAAATATATCGTTAGTGGCAATTGGTTCCTAGCTTCTTTTGGTCTATTAAACAATTCTGTGTGCAAAGTGTTTTGTTACACGTGGTATATTATCCTCCAAAGGTTTTTTCCATTGATGTACAATAGCTTATCACTCCTTGAGAACGGTACAGCAGTTCTATGTTATAAACAAAACCTTACAAATATATTTTATTTATAAGGATAATTACCTAATTTTAGGAAATGTTCATCATCAATATAATAGTGTTGATAACAGAGTAATAATTTAGGGTTTATTATTTGAAAAACTTATTCTAGTTACATTAAATCTCTTAGTAGCTGGGTTGAATTGCATTAGTCTCGAGATTAAAATTTTAATCCATTACAGCTCGGTTAGCTATATGAATACAGCAGTATTTACATAATTTATACCTCATAGTGGCACTGTAACTTTAGTATTGTCTGGTTTTAAATATTCTTTTACATTTTCAAGATAATAGTTAAATTATGTTGTATATATTTTCTTTCATACTAAACAAGAGGCAATTTGACAAAAGGAAACACTAGGAACAAAGAAAATAGGTATATAAATGCTAAGGTAAGACTGCAGACAATGGTAATGAGGGGATCAATACTGATGTGACTGCTGCCTGGCGGAAACCCTTGGCCCTAAATCCTCGACGGTGTGGTAGGCTAGTATAAGAACAAAACCCGATTATTATAATTATACTTGTTTATTGTGTCCTTTACTAAAACATCAAATTCGCTATCTAATTAATATCTGAAACTAGAACAGTGTTATTACAGTGCGTGTTAAAATTTTCAAGTATTTTAAATACTAATAAGTTAAGTAGTGAAACACATATAATCATGATTATTCCGTACGTAATTTGAACATCTGTTAAATCAAAGCTTATCAAATGTGTATTTTTTAAAGGAAATCTGTCAAACCAAAAGTGTTATTAATACTTTATATAATAACACGAATTTTAAGCTAATTTCTAATATGAAATGTGGGCAAATTTAAAATCCACTATCTTAAATTCGCAGTGTAAATAAGTTAGTAAAATATCTGGTATTTAAACACCCACAATAATCTTATTAATAAACCAAAATATTTATAGTAGTAGCATAGGTTCTATATAAATATGTAAATAATGGCTTATTATTAGTATGTGTAATAAGAAAACTGCATTTGCACAAACTAATTTTGCTATCGCATGCTTTTCAGTACGTTTTCATCCAGATTACTTCCAACGACCTACATTCAAAGCTCAGCTCACATCCGGTGTATTGAGTTCAAACTGGAACAAAAGAGGGGATGTTCTGAAAAGTTAATCAAAATTCCAGGAGCATCAGCTGACTTCCTTAGTAGGACAACGCTTGTTAGCATCCCCGACCTATTCGCTCTCGTCCTCCCAGTTTAAACCACCTACTGCCCTAACTATCATTACCTTTCACAAAGCTTGTTCCTTGATTAAGTCTTAGTAGGTCAACTGTAACACTCGTTAAATTTTGTCATGGGAAATGATTTCAAGAATTATGTTTAAAAATTACGTTATTACGGTAACACATAAAATGTGATATTCGGGTCATCTTACTGAGATATATTATCTAAAGTGACATTACCTAATATTATCTCTTGTAGGGATAGTTTTGTTTCAATAATCTATATAGTGTCTTCTAAAACATTAAAGTAATTGTTCGTGGTAATAAAGAATCTATCAAGGACTAGTTGTATATGTATTCTTACTACCACACTGGTTATTTCTGTATAATCAGCATTTAATTAAAATTTCTCTATGTAAGTATGCACCAAACCTTATTAAATAATCAAATTATGTTTTTCCCTATATCCTAATAATTAAACAATGCGACTAGTCGAATAGTAATACAACTTAATGTGAAGAAAGCCCCTATAATATGATAAAATTATATTTTATCCCCCCTATATTTGAATTAAGTTTTCTAAAGTAATTATAATTTCAAAAAACATTATTTTAATCATCACCCTTTAGTTCTGCATTTTTTTAGAACGGAATAAAACACTGTATAAATTAAATTGTATTACAACCACTAAATATATTCCTCACTCTCTGATTATATTTATTTTATTATTTTTTATGATAATTTAATCACTCTCCGTTGTTTCTTCTTGAAAACTAAACACATTTAGTGACCTGCATTTCCGACTCAATATCAAAATTTCTACAAATGCAAAAAAGTGAAAAATATTTCCTAAGATGACAATCTTAAACATTTAATTCTTATATATCATACTTTAAAAAATATGCTGTATATAACCTGGTGAAATCAATTATGAAGTAATCGGTTTAGTGTTTTAAATTTAATCATTTATAATCCTTATTAAATTGTATTGATTTTCATTAATTATGAATTTATTCCCTTTTGAAATTGATAAAACGAAATCTAATAGGACATTGCAAAACACATATTCCTTCTAGTTTGAAAAGCTCTCAATACAAATAAAATGTAAATATTTGTTTGTAAAAATTTGTACTTAGGGAATTGATAACATTTTTCAATATGAATAGCAGTGTATTCCTTGATTAAATAATATAGTGCATACATTAGTAATTTTATTCTTTGTCTTCTGTCCTATTCCTAAAGATATATTTTTTAGCGTGGCTCTTTGAAGAGAAATGAAACAGTTGACGTTTTGAAAGGTTTTGAATTGGCAGGGATCTCATATTAATTTTGTCATAGATGCTGTGTTTTTCAGTAGTTTATAACATTTGCGTTAGTATTTTTGTATTATTCAAATTAATTCCCAGGCAATACAAAATGTGATTTTTGTACCATACTGGTTCTTCTAATAATTCAATGTGCCCTCTGTATCTAATTTAAAATATTATAGTTAAATAAATGGAAATTGCATAAATCAAAATGTGTGATTTATATATTATTGCCTATTTATACGATTAATATATGACTACCCAATGTTATAATTTATTTTATAAACATTCTTACTTGTGAATTTTATAACCAAATGTTGAAGAACTAGTTAAAGATGATGATTATCCGACATACCGTGTTGGAAAATTTAAAATTTTTGCAAAGTTTTCTGAATTCACTCGTTAGAAAATGTCCATTAAATTTTTTTTTAATAAAAGGTTTATGGTGTATATGTTGTCTATTTACGCTAAATTAAGTATTTATTAATCATCTTCGTATACGCCAAACTTTAACAGCTTGAGAGATTAAGAAATCTATTCACAATTTAATATGATTGGTAAATAAATATGTTTCACTTTAATTTATGTTCTGTGGCATCAGTGGTCAAATTAGAGTAGGTATCAACAAAAACAGCCAAAGAACAATGAATTTTCTTTTTTATTATACAACGTTTGCAAAAAATGATAATTTCTAAAGAATTTTTGTATTATACACATTAGTTTATATTTTATTTCTTCACATGAATAAATTACTATATTTTATATCGATTACGATATGTTATTTTTTTTTACATTTTGCCAATTTTATTTTAAATGTGATGCAATAAGATACAGCTGAGTAGACATTCCTAACAACTGTTAGGTAACAATAAGATTATAACTACAGATTATAAATTGTTTTTCTACTGTAAAATAATTTACTCGGGAAAAGTATTATTTACATTATACGTTTATTTAAAGCCTTTTATCACTTTGAAACTGTTATAAAAAACAAAGGATTTTACAATAAAATAATATATATACTTTTTTTAATGGAGAAATTTATATTTCTTAAGGCACATTCTAAACATGGCAAAACATAATCTATTACTCATTTGTAATTATTCTAACGCCCATAGGTTGACCGTATTAGGTTAATGTTAAACTATTAATTAATAGGAAACTAATTAGCTAATTAGCCATGTTTATCTACCCCATGCATAATTAAGAATACTCACAGATATTACGTATTGTATCGTTGTAAATTAATTAGGAAACCTAAGTTACATTTATACAACTATACATTGACATTTCCAATACTGTTTACTTCACTGTCAGTGAATAGTTATTTCACTGGACAGTGAGAGAGGTCTAAGCATGAATATTCAATTTGAAATCCACACCAACATTCTTAGCGTACCCATAGAATTCCTCTGTAGTTATAAAGTGCATGATCAAAAGACACTTAATATTTTATATTTAAAGGATTTCTTACTTAAAAACTGTATGGTTTCGTTTATATAACTACGTTAATATGCTATGTATTATTTACTAACAGATATCAAGAATTGTGAAATGATAAATGTTTATTAATTTTACTATTAAATACCAAATTAATGAAAATTCACGGATATAACAAAGGTGAAATGTTTTTAAGGTTATTAAAAAGATATCCGTGATATAAGTGGAAACAAATATCATATTTACATCTTTCTTTTATTCTTATTTAAATTTTACAATTCTTATTCTTAGATAAAGTATTATTTGGAAGAGATATTGATAATTAATTGTGTTACCAACATTATAATCACAACCATAAAGTTTTCAGTATTTATTGCATACAGGTAAACATACCATTAAAATAATATCTTTGGTGTATAAAAAGATCTTTCACAAATGCTCAAACATTTATTGCAAACTATTAAATATTTCACTGGAACATGGAAAACGTGTTCCTTGAATAAATAAAGTTTTATTCCTCAGCTATCAAGAACTATAATGTATTACAATTAAAAAGAAATTGTACGACTATTTCTAGTATAGTAAAAATGTTGATTTTCAAGAAAAAAAACCACATTCTGATTTAAATCTTTAATCAGAGAACAAATTAAAAATCTTGTTAATACAATAAAACTATCATAAGAAATAAATATACTGTCCCCAATTGTTATAAAAAGTAGAAAATATTATGTAATTTATTAGAACTGTTTGTACGTTTAAATTTTTGTGTTTTACGAATCGAAACAAAAAATTTTTTGTCAAATACGTAGACATCGGTTAATGTTTTTACTAATATATATAATAACTAACATATATTCTTACATTATTATTAATTTCCGAAGTACGAGTTTAAGAATGTAAACCATGGCACATACAACTTAATCGACTGTTTGCGTTCATTCCCAATTTGTATTTTTTAATTATCCAGGTACAAAACATAAATATTTTGAAGTAGTAAGGATTTGTCGTCTTTTTAGGTACATTAGTCAGGCCACATAAATTTCAACTTTAAAATATGTTAGCAATTAATACTTAGAGATAGCTGTGAACTTATTTTCGTGTAGATTCAATTAGGTTAATGTAAAAGAACCATTACTATAATAAATAATACAACATGAAGAGGGTACAGAGAGAGAAGAAATGTTATCTTATATAATCCTAGTAATCTAATAGTCGTAATCAGGTTAATGCATTGCACGAGGCACAACAATAAATCAAGGAGAAATCTTGGACATAACTGCTTCTGAAGCCCAGTCTTACTTTAGTGCATTGGATATTTAATTTTATAAAACTGAGGGGTAAGCAAAGTATCGTAGATTCTTTAAGAGTTTGTAGATTATAAATTTTATTAATATATTTAAAACTTCAAATGTTCTCGTCTAGTATAATTGTATACGTCATTTAGCTACACGTTTTTATAATATACACCTATCCTCAGTAGGTTTCATTTCTTAATATTTAGTACCCAACTGTAAAATCTAGTTTGGGAGCAACAATATCGTTAAATGTCGGACCCACTACAGTACAAATATATCAAAAAGTAATTTTGAGTAATAGAATTACATACGAGGAGTATTTTTTAAATGAATTTGAAACTCTTCCGTGATACATGTGATTTTTTTTAGTTTTGTTTATCTTTTACTTAGCACAACAATTTTAGAATAAGTAACATAGTAATTAGTCCAAAAATGGATATTATCGCACTTTACAGTGACAATAAATTCAATAAGGGTATAACATAAGGGTACAGCTGGGAGAAATGACTACCCTTTATCTAAATTACGGGGCGACTGATGATGTGCAAACCCAAAGTTTGAATGTATGATGGGAAGGGACAATCTTCCCTCAAATTTAGGCTTGAAAATGCTTTCAACATTAAAGGAGCCCCTTCCAACCACCCTTTACAATAAACCATACCCATTAACCAGATGTTTTATGCACATAACTCGAAATTTGCTAGTAGTGAAGTGCCGTTCCTAGACATCTATTGGGTTCCCTACGGGTGTCATTTATTGCTAGTAGTGATGTGTCATTTACATCGGTTTGGTCTGAACCCAGTATAGACTCTATTTGTATGTATAAACTAGAGGAAGTCCGAACGTTATGATGAAATCTTATTCCTAAGTTATGGTATTATTGGAAGATATCTGTTCTCGTAATAGCTGTAGCTTAGAGACTCACTCAAGGAAGGCCCTAATCACAAACGCTTACTCACTCTTAATATTATATCAGCACAGAGGATCATATGTGTGTGTGTGTGTGTGTGTGTGTGTGCGCGCGCGCGCGTGTGTGTGTTGCTTTGAATACTTCTCCACGTTTTGGTTTTGGAAATAATATAAATAAATAAAAACTAGAAGGTAGTACATAACCGTATTTTTAACCTGATGTATAGTTCAAAATGAAACTCAATTATTTAGTAATTGTTATAGTATACCAACTGCAAATTATTGTTTCCAACTTGACAACATCAATGCCGAATTATCCTAGTATGGCACTATTTACGTTGAAAAGTATTCTAATTCAATCTTGTTGATCAAATACTAATTTTGGAAGATCGAATACAAAAATCGTTGCCAATGGTAACTTCGTTTATATTGGAATGTTAGCCCTTGAGTTTATATTCTTACTTTAGAAATGAAATAGCCTCCAGGGGTGTGCTCCCCATGGGGGCAAACTCAATTATAAAAACCCACGGAGACACGATAGCCATAACTATAGGCCTACAATTATCGGGAAGAAGGTTCCGGATACTCACTGTTGAGTATTAACCATCCGGAAAACATTAGTTGCTAGTGTCGATTACTTTTTACTAACTCAAAGATGCTTTAAACATCCTCAATATAGCTGTTCAACACGTGATGGTGAATTCCGCTGCCTTTTTGTTCTTTCAGAAGCTTTTCCTAACTATATACAACGCCACTTATTGTGTAGATACAACCAGCATATGGTGGTATACATGTCGGTGTACTTTTGAGTGATTTTGACCATTGAAAAAAAGTTTCCTTTGCATCCGATTTTTGTATTATTAAATACAATTTTGTGCATTTAAATTATAATAAGCTCTCTATGCAAGTGTGATTACCATTTTGGCGTAAATGTTGTATACAGGGTGAGTTTTTTAAAGTGATCCAATAGCTAACTTTTTAATTACACGACTTAGCACCACACTTTAAATTTGGAACTTGCACAATTTTAAGTTTCACTCAGGGATACACTTTCAAATTTTTTGAAGATGGCCGCCATTTTCCAATATGGCGGTCAACTTTAAAATCTCTTATGGAACACCCTGTATTTTATGTTGTTTTTAGATTTTACTCAACAAAATAATACATTTTTGCTTTTGAGAGTTTTTCAATATCTCTAATGGTTCAGGAGCTACGTGGACTGGAAGTTTTCATAATTTTTGCCAATATGGCAGCCAACTTTAAAATATTTTATGGAACACCCTGTATTTTATGTTGTTTTTATATTCTACACTACAAAATAAGACATTTTTGCATTTTAGAGTTTTTCTATATCTCTAATGGTTCAGGAGCTACGTGGACTTTGTTTTCGGATTTTTTCGGACTGATGTTAAAAAAAATTTGCAGTCCACGTAGCTCCTGAACCATTAGAGATATAGAAAAACTCTAAAATGCAAGAATGTCTTATTTTGTAGTGTAGAATATAAAAACAACATAAAATACAGGGTGTTCCATAAAAATATTTTAAAGTTGGCCGCCATATTGTTAAAAATTATGAAAACTTCCAGTCCACGTAGCTCCTGAACCATTAGAGATATTGAAAAACTCTCAAAAGCAAAAATGTATTATTTTGTTGCGTAAAACCTAAAAACAACATAAAATACAGGGTGTTCCATAAGAGATTTTAAAGTTGACCGCCATATTGGAAAATGGCGGCCATCTTCAAAAAATTTGAAAGTGTATCCCTGAGTGAAACTTAAAATTGAGCAAGTTCCAAATTTAAAGTGTGGTGCTAAGTCATGTAATTAAAAAGTTAGCTATTGGATCACTTTAAAAAACTCACCCTGTATATTTTTGCTGCCTGTGAATAACGAATAAGATTGCCTGTATGTGAAATAAGTGAACTAAAGAATAATTTTGTTGTTGTTACAAATAGTTCAGAACTGTAACTAGGGATAATCCGTGGGGCTAAGGAGACAAATAAATAGCTTGAAATTTAATTAGTTAATCTGAAAATAACTAGTGATATAGAATTTATACAAATGTATGTAGCTATTTATTTTGAAAAGTTTTACAGCAAGTTGGAAACCATTTAGTAATACACATTATCATACGAATCGCAGAGCATAATCAGTATAAAGGTTCCTTCCTGGTCTCCAATCTAAATTAAAATATATTTGTTTCGATGTGTAATTGTTATAACAGCTTTATCACTGTGACAATCACAATGGAACAGGGGCAAATTATACGGTGCTAGTAACGCTGCCAACCTATCAGGTTTAACTAATTTGTAAGTATTATTTTGCCTGCCGCCCTTTCCGTGTTTGCGTACAGCAGCGGAAAATGTAAATAATGTACACCCAGTACCAACCTCCTCACTCCTTTTTTGTCCTCAAATTTACAATAGATGACGCATAAATAAAAGATTTTTATGAAAAACTACTGTGAAATATATGCAATTAACATTGTTTGACAATCAAATAATTGTATTTTCTGTTGAATTAACTGTTTTTACTCATTGAATAAAGTGTTTTGTAGAACCCTAGAACAGAAGGTTATTTGAATTAATAATATTATTTTGTAGTAGTAAACGTAATAACGGTATTCTACTTGCCTTAAATGGTTAAAAAAGCTAAGTAGATGTTGATAGCTTATGGAAGGGTTACTATTAGACAGAAGAGGAAATGCCTGTATTAGGCCTATAGGTTAATGAATACTAAAAGTAATTGTTATTAGTCTAATATAAAATAGTTATGTTTAAAACAAACTTTAAAATATTAAAGTTAAATTAAGTTTTTAATTTTAAGAGATTTTTCAATCAATTTTGAACCTATTAGAGTTTTTTACTTATTTAATTTTGAATACTGTTAGATTCTGTAATTCACAAAAATGATAACATTATTTATTAAATTGTTTTTAGTCTCTTCGATTGCTATACGCATTCACTTCTTTTTAACGTGATTCTTTAAATAAAAATACTATCAAAAATGCAATCAAAAGATACGAATAAATTAGAAAAAATCATCTAGAATTTAAATTTATACAGAAATCATTTAGATTAATATTGTGTAATTGACATTTTATTGCCTGCATAAAATAAATTTAAATCTCAATACACAAGCTCTAAGATTTATATCAAAAACACAGATAAAATCGCTTCCTTAAATTTATTTCAGTACAAATAATTTACGTTACATTTCGGAAAACATTATTCATGTTTACCGTCACATATGAGAAAGTACAGTAAAATAATGAACTACAAAATTGCATCCATTCCTATCTGTAAAATCATATAATAAAGACGTATATAGACATTATTCATTTCATATAATTAAATCTGCCATGCCACGAGCAGATGAAAACGCACCACACGGCTGGGACCTGCGGTTAGCAGCTGGTAGCAAATCGTCCTCCCAGGCCCAGTCGCGTCTGTAACTAGTTTCACTTGTTCTCTCGCCTCAGTTACGCTCTCAGGCGTAGTTGTAACTAGTTTAACTGGAGTTGTGCTCAGGTTTCGCTGCCTCTAACTTTCAAGTGCCCCATAACAGTGGTGCTGTTATATTCTCTCTACTGAATAGCGATTAGGTATTCGAATTTATGACTGCATATATTTTAAAGTGCAGTTTTGTATAAACATTATATATCTTATTAATTAGTTACAATTGCCATGAACTCAACTTGTGTTGTTGTTTGAACTTTCATTGTTTCAAATGAGTTTAAATATTTAACATATTTTTACGTGTGTCATTTTATCAATCTAATGGCATTTTAAATGTTTTTGCTGTACAGACTGGATAATATCTGATAAGTAACTTAAAGTTTTGTAATAAAAACAGTATGAATATTCGAAAATCTTTACACACATAATAAAATCAAAAGTAATAAGATAAATATAGTTTGAAAACCGTAAGCACAATGTATATCATAACTTCATTTTCTTAGAAGACGTTTTACCATTCTCGGATACAAAATCATGTTCTAATTTACTACAATAATGGTCAAGGAACTGCACAATATTTTCGTAACATCATTAGCGTTTTGTTATTTTCAAGAATTAGTTTTAAACATTGCATACACATCACAACAATACCTCCACAATAAATAATAGTGCATATTTACACACAAAAGAGTAAATAAATTATGTTACATAATTTATAATTGAATATTAAATAATAAATTTTACTTATAAATTATAAAGTAAGAAGAATTAAATAAGGAACCACCATTCAGATAATTTAATGATTTTTGAAAACAAGTCTTTTTAGTTCCTGTTTAAAGTGATTTTGAGAGGCTTAAGCATTATAAAATATTAATATTATTAGCATTATAAATATTAAATAATAAATTTTACTTATATAAATTATAAAGTAAGAAGAATTAAATAAGGAACCACAATTCAGATAATTTAATGATTTTTGAAAACAAGTCTTTTTAGTTTCTGTTTAAAGTGATTTTGAGAGGCTTTAAGCATTATAAAACACCAGTTAGAAATAATGCAGATCATATATAAAAAGAGTAAGTGTGAAAATATTTATTCATAAGACTGGCCAAAGGTTAACGAAACACGCTGAAGTATGGAACCACCTAATCCAAATGCAAGGCTTGGCAATAAGTTTCCGCTCCCACAGTACATATCACTTGCAGCTGCTTGTTCAGTGTGGATTAGTGGATTACATACTCTAAAACGTTTCCACTTGGTTAATCTTCTTTTGTTATGATTAATTCAACAAAAAAGGCTAAATTTGTACCACAAATTATAAAATTAAAGGAATAAAAATATAGTCATTCAATATATTATAAGCATTTTAAACCCTCAATCTTCAAGCTAATATACGTGTATTAATGTAGTTATATTATGACCCTAAATAGATAAAGGTATTTACAAAAAAATTTGTAATTTTTATAGAACATTGGTTCGAATATTTTCAGAAAATGGCCTGTAATTGTAACAAAACAACAATAAAACCTAAAACTAATAATGCTAATTAAAATAAATCAATGCCATTAACGGAAGAATACTTACTTTTCTAGAAAAAATTGGACGGCTGCAAATGTTGTAATAAGTGTGTACATATATGTATATATCTTGTTATTATACAGTTTTTATGAACAAAAACGCTACAATTTTATGATCTTCCTTTCCGTGTTTTTTCAAGTACACTCTAAATAAATTGTTGTACGTCACAGAAATACGAGTACATTACCAAATGCAAATTATTAAGGAATGTTGATTCATAATATTATTATATATTATCGCTATCGCTTAATAATCTGTATTAAGCAAAAATTTTAATATATGATACCTTTTTATGAGAACAAGTTATATTAAAAAGTCTGTAACACCATATGTTTTTAATTGAAACGATTAGAAAATATTTCTATAAACAGCATTATATTTGGTATAGGTAGAGAGTTCGGAGGGTAAATATAGAGGTTAATTGTTTAAAGGGTATTAAAATACATATTTTTTAATAATCATATTTTACTTAGCTTGAAAAATTTAAAACCAAGCGTCTACCTTGTAAATAAATATTAAATAGGCGTTAGATAACTTTATAAAACAATCATTAAGTGACAAATTTCAGTATTTTTTAGTTTTCTAATTGCGATTCTAATATTATTAATGTACCTCAGGTTGTTTTTGTATGTTCAACAGTAAAATTTATTATTTTAATAAAATATTTTCATTTTAGTGTTTTAACACTTTTATTACTCTCCTATTTCAACGTCAACCAAAATAACGTAGCTAATGAACGATTTCATTCATAGAAATAATTCATGTATCGATTTCAAGCAAAACCAGATTGTATGTCTATAAAGTACAAAAAAATTCTAGGCTCGTAACTTAAAATCTGTATGTTTTTCTAATATTATTATTGTGGCATTAAACCCCATGTAATGTGTATAATTAGCATGAACTACTTATATTAATATCGTCAAATTAATTATATTACTTTATAATACGAGAATGACGAGGGGAAATTATTATCGTGTTTGAAATGTATCGTTTCCTCGCTCCAGCCATACAATAAGTGGCTTAGTGTTAGCAGTAATAAATGGCCTACTACTGAGATTTATTACGCCTTGCGGAATACAAGAGAACTCCGTCTTTATTTATGATGTGTTTTTGTTCTCCAACGTGTCAACCTAGAAACCAGACAATTCCAACGTATTTAGGTATAAATTTATCAAATGTGTATTGTTTTATTTATTTCTTTCATTAAGGATTATGTAATAATTAAATAGGTAAATCGAAAATGCATTAGTTTTTTATACATGTTATAACATGTTATCAACTTTATCCTCTAACAGTATGGTATTTGAGGTCCAATATTGTCTAGTCTTTATTTTGTCTTACAATTTAATAATATCTCATTTTACACTGTCAATCATGACTCAAAAATGGTGCTAGTTGTTATTCATATTAGTATACCGGTGTGTTTAAACATATGACTTTCTTGACAATATTCAATTTAGGAATTGTGTCGTATAAACTTTTTTCCTTAACAAGAAATTCCGATAATGAAATACTCGTAAGTATCATTATTTAAAATAATTTAATCAAGATATTTTATAGCCTAAAAGGGATTTTATGCTATTTAACTGCTCAATTTAATTTATTTCTACCTTAAAGCGTAATTGGAAATAATATGAACATCCAGTAATGAAGATGTTGTTCTAAATAATTTGCTTACCTATGATAAGCTGTTTAAAATGTTGGATAGACAAATATTGTTAATCAGAAAATTTAGCACAAAGTATAGTATATTCATAACAATGATTTGACAAAAGATTCCGCTTCATATATAGGGTGAGTCAGAAATATTCCGGACCTACCTTTATATAACATTTTTTTTTAGCTCTACAATTACGTCTTAAAATATTTTACCATATTTCTGACTCACTCTGTATACATTTTAGTACAGGTTTATAAAGATTCTAATAATAGTTGAGTAATAAATTACTGCAGTGTGTAGATTATTGCTGAATTAAAAGGGGGCAGTTATTAGTGTTTAAACCAAATACATAGGAAGGCATGATTACAATTTTTCTAATAAAAATAAGATCTTCAATAAATATTCTTGTACATTCATAAGGTTGCTTAGCAAGATACATATCGTTCACTAGTTGTCTTTGTGATAGCTGAAATATAATATGGGCTAGTATATGATGCATATCACAGGTTCCAAAGTTTACTTTAAATCTTTCCTGTCCTTGATTATCCATAGAATACTTTGTAACTGTTCTGAGGATATATCTCTATGTTGCAGGAGAATCATCCATCGTGTCGATAGGCGAGACTCCTACTATCGCTCGACCGCCACCGAGGCCCATTTCGATGTCTTCTGGCAGCCGATACGCCGAACCACCCAGGATCGTCGAGAGACCATATTTCGATGACGTCAGTCCACGGAATATCACAGCTGTTGTGGGCCAGTCCACCACTCTTAATTGTCGCGTCAAACACCTAGGAGACAGAACTGTGAGTTTTTATTTATTACATTATATTCAATACAACTTAAGAATGTATTACAACAAATACTTGACTCACAAAACTTTTAGATTGCGAGTTTTAAAAATGTAATGTATTGGGGAAAGAACAATGAATATTTAAGGAATTTTTATTTGGCCAATCGTAAAAAACCTTTTTTAAGATTTTGAATACTAGGTGAAAGTTACTTATATCAAACCAATCAGAAACTTAAATATATTGTTGACATTCTAGATAAAATCCTTTATGTTTTTGAGTTTAAATACAGCTATTCGTAGCAATAGATTCAAGAAGTGTTGATGGACGTGTTGAACTTACAAAGAACCTCGGGCTGTTAGACAACTATATCTCACTAAACATTATCATGCATGATTTGGATGGGCGTATCTATCTTAAATGTTTCGTTTAAGGCAATGCATTTCCCACTTAATGCACTTGTTGATAACAAATTGATTACTCAATTGGAAGAATATCAATCATCACTATAGTCTATCTTTAGACAATCATGATTAGCACTTCTTCAACAAATAATATGTAACTTCTTTCGTATGTATCAAATAAATAGCACCACAGTTGAACCATTTCATCTGGTTGAAAACAGTAATGACAAGATCTGTAATGTCAGAAATTGTGCTATCGTTATAGCACTTGGAGATACAAACGTCACATTTTACTTTAGCCTATTTTGATATAAAATGATTGAAGGAAATGTTAAGGATCTAAATAAAATGCCTATTTGGAACGCCAAGTTAAAAATAGTCAAAGGATGACTTGGAGTCATTTGGAAAAGCCTATCTAAACACTGATTTAAATATACTTTAATTTCATAATGGTTGATGTTAGGCGTTTTCTATCAATTTGTAATTGATCTATCAATGTTCTATTTCTCATTTTAACTAAATCTATACTCATAAGAATAACAACTCAGGGATGAAAGGTCATGTAATTTTTACAATTTATTCAGAATTTTTTTCTTTCTTTCTTTCAAGAATTTCCTAATTCTCCTCTTTTTATTGCTATCGACCCACTGAATAATAGTCTCAAAGCGTTTTTAATTTTTCCAATCAAGTAGAATTTGATATGAGAGAGAACGGCAGTAAATATGAAGTGAAATATATTATACTGAACTGGTATCGATATTATCAAATTTATTACGAATCTTGAATGTAACACAGAGAAATGGATTTCCCTGAATTCCTACGATTCCTGCAGCACAATTGCCCTAATCTTTGGTGGTAATTTTAGTTTATACATTAAGTTAGTTCATAAGATGCTTAGTATTGACTTTATTGAAAACTCAAAGATTACATGTGAGATTCGTCCTTACTACAAGGTAAGTCATTTTACAGTGTGAGTACGCTGAGTGTTAAAGTCGAGTTGGGGAAATAATCCATTGCAAATACTTCTTACTGAAATCCGTATCCATAAAACTGTAAATAGTTACAATAATTTCACAATTGGTCCAGAAATTCTTCTACAGAAAAGATCCGATTTTCGTCTTAATAGTATATCACAACAAGCCTATGAATACAAAAAATGTCAAACAATTTAAATTGAGCAGAATTGTACTTTTAAAAGTTCAAATACATATAGGTTTAATACATACATGACAAGTAATAGTTATCTCATCTCTTTGTGAGCCCAACTGCGTGTTAAACTAATATTTTATCCTCGAAAAGGAAGTATTCATGGCCACATGACCGTCCCGCAGGTTTCCTGGATGAGGAAGAGAGACTTGCACATTCTTACTAGTAATATCTTCACATACACCGGAGACGGCAGGTTCGGCGTCATACACCCAGAGGCCAGTGATGAGTGGAACCTCCGCATAGAGTACGTGCAGAAACGGGACGCTGGGATTTACGAATGTCAGGTTAACACTGAACCCAAGATAAACCTCGCCATTATGCTCAATGTTGAAGGTAAGTTATGCTTACTTTTAAAGTATTAAGTATTCCTGGTACAGGCTGTTACATAAGTTAATGTGTACCGGTATACCTAAAACCCTGATAGCCACAAAACCCATATATCTAGTGGAGAGGGTACTCAATGAGGGGGGAACGTCCACAAATTGTTATGCAGTTTTTGTTGTGAGCTATTAAAAATACTTTCATGAAGAACGCATTTGTTGCTAAATAGTATAGTAGTTGGTAGTTATTACCTACATAATAATGTAAGGGACTTAAAATTAATTTAATTAGCAGTTTTGAAGAAGTTAATGATACTCAATTATGCATTTGACCACGACTGTCATGAAATCTTTCACTGATTACCAAGTGGCTTTTCTGCTGAACTGAATTCTAAACGTTACATTTTACATGGACATTTTGTTGGAAAATCAAATATTTTCAGTTTTTTACATGGGAACTTCTTATATTGGTGAATTATAAACATTAAAAATGTATAACTCATGAGGATTTAGTAGTTTTGGCTATGTAAGAACACAATTACAGAAAGATAATTTCTCTTAATTATCTCCATAATATATAAAACTATTAGGATTATTTCAAGAGTATTAAAATACTTACTTTTCGGAAACTAAAAGTCTTATGCGTAAAATTATATATATATATATATATATATATATATATATATATATATATATATATGTATATACACTAAATTGTATATAAATGGCAATAGCCTTATTATCGGAACAAGTACTTTTTCCGGTTCTATGTTTTTTGAAATTATATATATATATATATATATATATATATATATATATATATATATATATATATATATATATATATATATGATAATAAGATAAATACAATACCCGTATACCTATACATATTTGTCGGTTATAGTGGTATTTAACATACCCCTATATTTTTATTAATTATTCAAATGTGTTACTAATACTATTGATCTCGTTATTCCGATAGTTTAATAATTATTTAAGAAAATGTAATGTGTCACTTAAGAGCAAACACAATAATTTATTTTAAAGGTATGGTCTTTACAATTACACTATGTGATACTCTTTTCATGTGAAACCTTTGATTTACCTTGATTAAATTATATATTAAATGTTATAAAGGATGTGTTCAAATCTACTAATAAAAACTAAATTTAAAGGGCCAGTTTCCCTTTAAACATAAATTTTGTAGATTTTTATTGGTCCTGAAATTAAGAATCTCGCAATACGTAATGATTTTTAGAACAGTTGAGGAATAGCCCCACATCTATTAGCAATATTAGTTATATTTTGATCACTTGTTTTGTCATGTGTTATTTACGGAATACAAATTATCACTTTACTCACAACGATTTCAGAGATCTGTAAATATGTATTGTCTTTGACTAAACTGCTGCAGTTAAGGTTATACTACTACTCGTACAATCGTTGCATATCTATTACAAAATACGTTTATTAAGAATTGCATATATGTCGAAAATACTTTGCTGAATTCTCCTCTAACGTACAATCTGACTAATAGGTTAGGTGTTTTTTATTCTTTACTGTAGCCTTCAATATAGGAATAATTTAAACAACTAAGAACGAGTTAGTTTTGGTTTACCGATGTATTTGGACACTTTTTTGTTAAAATAACATGTTATGTATCAATAATAGAAAATATAAAATTAAAAGTTTGTATATAATTATCAACTTTTCAAAACCTTTTAACAGTTTTAAAACTTTTTTATTATCAAGCATGATTGATGTAATATCGAAGAATTAAACAAAGAAAGAAAATAAGAAGAAAGAGATACCAAATACATTCAATCAGACTACCTTGGTAAACTTTGTCTCGAAATTAGCAAATCATTTTATACACAAGGATATCAATCGGCTTTCAAAACCTCGAAAACCTCGGACTTTTAATAAAAAACAATAGCTATTGAACAAACCAAAATCAAAATTCAACTATGGTGGAGAATACAAATTATTGTAACCATTGTCAATCCCACTATATTGGACAAACCGGCCGATCCATCAAAATTAGATTTAATGAACACATAAAAGGATTGAACACATCATCAAATTCAAAATATGCAGACCATTTAAATAAAACCGGCCATACATACACTAACATCGGAAACAATCTAGAAATTTTACACACAAGCAAAAAAAGTCGTCTTGTGTCTACTTTAGAACATTTTGAAATTTATAAAGTGCCAAAATTAATCATAATATATTATTAAATGACAAAGATTTTGTAACAAAAAATGTATTATTCAATAAACTTTGAAACAATATACATTGATCACACATAAGATTAAGTACAAACACATTTAGCCACCAAGGTAGTGAAAAAGCACATTACAAACTGATTTTAATAATTTATTTTCATAATTAATTTTACTTAACGTTAGTACCTGAAGAGGAATTCCCAGAATTCGAAAGTTTCATTTTACGATAGTAAAAAAGTTAATAGGTTTATAATTATATACATATTTATCAAACACTTTTTGAGGCTACATCTCTAATAAAAGGTTTATCTGAACGATACTTCATTTTGTATCGTCATATGCGTTATTAATATATAATACCATTTAACGTAGGAATAGTTGAAGGAGATGATTCACTAAGAATGTCGAGTTCAGCTCTAGTTACCCTCCCTCTTATCCCAGCGTCAATTGAGCATGTGTTCTCAATGAGGATGCCTCTTCACTTAGAATGACATATATTTTTATATTTTGTGGTAAAGGTGTCTATGATGTAAAACTACTTAAAGAGTTTTATTAGCATTTTTGCCAAAACACCCTTTTTAATACCTTCAGAAAACATGACTACTGATTCCAGGAGTCAAGTCTGTGACAACGTCCGATTCCAGATGCTGTACTTAAGGGGAAGTAAACTGGAGCTGTACTCAACAGTCGCATACATTTATAGATATCTTTGAGAAATTATCATTAACATATTAAACACCTAATCCACTTAGCATAATTTAGTGTGTTGTCATACTGATTTCCATATGTGAATATTCTTGCAATTCACAACTTCTTACTTATGCTGTTCTTGTATTCAAGGCAAATACACAAATCTATTATTTAATGAGATTTCAGGACAATCTAGCATTTTCACAATCTGTAATGAGGCGATATTTTATTTTATAACAATTGATTGCTGTAAAAGGTTTTAGTATTAATACTTAGTCCTGTTTGAATAGCTTTGAAGGTAAGTAGAAAATCACTTTACTTATTTTAGAATTAAAAGGTATACAAAATGAAGGAATTACACTATAACTATTACATTACACATGTGTGTACCGACTAGGGACATTAAAGACCTAGACTTAGACATTTAGTGGCAGGGTCCTGCATATCCCACTTCATAGTAAATAAAAAGCAGGGATCTGTTGAATGAATGCTTCTAGTATATGACGCATGACATACCTGTCTGCGTAGCCCCCCTTAGCTCACTGGACCCATTTACTGATTGTTTTCGTCTTGTGTTCAGAAACTAACCCTGGACCACTGGCACCAAAACAGGGCCCCGCAAGCTCCAAACAAGGTTGTCCTTTCTCTTTCTATCTCACTCTTTCACATTTATTTCACTATATTTCGTCTTCTCAAACCTTTTGCGCATGGCTTAACATTTCGCCTCCAAACTCCTGAAGCATGTCACATTTGGCTTTTTCGCATTTACGCACTTTTTATTTCACACTTTGGTTCCTTACTTTTTGTTCGAACATGAAACGAAAATGCTAGTGCTTGAGTTCTATTTGTGTACGGTGGTTATTTTTGGCTGTTACGTATGATAGACTGTCTCCCCTTTGTAAATAATTAATTTGACTAAAGGTATTGGAATAGGTTTATAAGCATTGTCTGTCAATGGGAATTTGACTTATTATTAACTATGTCGTTTAAGATTGGATGAATAGTATTTTTGACACAAACTGGTAAGTTAAAATAGCAAAATAACTAATGAAATATGATTGAAAAATGAATCCTTAAAATGTAAATAATATTTAACAAGAGGTTAATTCTTTAAAGAATTAAATATATCTGATGTCCCTCTTCTAGCAGACGACCAGGAGTACTATATAAATCATGCTAATGAATTCTGTTTAGTAACCCCCATTGTCATATGTGTGGTGGTATAATATTAAGATTTAAATTTTATATAGTAACATAATATGAACGTAATATTAGGAACATATGTATTTAATTAGATCTATTCAATTCTTAAAACATTTGTATTTACTTTATAAAATACAACACTGACAATATTTTAACATTAAAATTATGGGAACAAAATAATTAACGTGAAAATGTATTGTTGAACAGGTGATAATTTCCTTTTGATATTACAATATTCAAATAGTTTCCTTGTTTCTTTCTTTTAATTTTTAATAATTTTAATTCTTAAGCCTAATACATTTTAAAAATTAAACTGTACATTTCTACATGCTTTCAACTAAAATTATGGAATTTTTGTATTTTCCTCTACGGTTATTTACAGTTAAGAATTTATTCCGGGGCCATGTTTAAATATATAAAAAGAGGACAAATTTGTATACTTTAATAAGTAAAAATATAATATATAATATTACCCTATTTTATGTTACAGATTTGTTTAATATTTCATTGCTTGGGAGTAACCAATATAAATATATAAGAAGATTATTTTATACAATAATAATTTTTAACTATAAACAACAATTTCAATTTGTGTTTCTTGTTTAAAGAGCAACATTGAGACATTTCAGGACGTATTAAACAAAATATAAATACAATCTGGAGCAGAGGATACGTATACGTACACTATACACTAATCTTTGCTTTACATTCAGGTGGTTAAAATTGCCTAATAATGTAAGAGATGGTGGCTGACGTTACAATATATGTTAAGAAAATATATGTTCACCTCAGTAGAATTTTCCTAATTTTTCAAAATAAAAAAATTGTAAGAAATAATGGTACTTTATGTAAATCGATACGATTGTAATATAAGGGCAACTGTGTATTGCCTCTATGATGTGTAGTCTATAAATCCTAACGTTAAACCGAATAAAACATAAATAATACAATATGTTGAATACATGCATGATACAATGAGTTATATGTAGTCTAAATAATTAACTAAGATGAATCTAAGTTAAATGGACAATCCAGTTAGAATGTTTCATGTAATATGATATATTTATCGAAATCTAAGTGCAGTACTATACTTTTAAAATAATCCATTACACTGATTCTCGTAAAAATAGAAGCGATTACAATGCAATGTTAAAAATAAATGATGCCACATTTTATGAACCAAATGGGTAAGAAACTAATGCATAGGTAATAAAATAATATGTGGCACACTAATTTATATTTAAATGTTGTGGAACCATCCCACAACTAGCTGCTAATGTCATTCGTTATTTTGAAGCCGTGGGTGTTGCAGCGGCCCAAGCGAACATCTGGGGGCCGGAGGACGTGTACGTGAAGAAGGGTTCCACCATCAGCCTCACATGTTCGGTAAACATCCACTCGACCCCGCCAGGCTCCGTGCTGTGGTACCAGGGAGCGTCAGTGGTCGACTTCGACTCCCCTAGGGGCGGCATCTCGCTAGAGACAGAGAAGACTGAAGCCGGTACCACTAGCAAGCTGCTTGTCACCAAGGCTGCCCTCACAGACTCGGGCAACTATACTTGTGTGCCGTCCAACGCCAACGCCGCCAGCGTCTATGTGCACGTACTCAATGGTTAGTGGTGGTTTCAACTTTTCATAAAAGTTTTGGATTAAATATTAGTCTTGAGGCTGAGATACACTTAGAATTGTTAAGCACACACATATTTCAAAAGAAGTTGATCAGAAATGTGCCAGTTTTTTAGGAGAAGAAATTGGTGAGGGGGTAACAAAGAATTAAAACTTTATTTTATACAGATTGAGTTTTTGTTATTAGCTTGCCACACTTAAAACAAGAAAAACAAGAACACCGCTAAACAAGTAAATAGATGTTAAATCGGTGTATACTAACTGTAGACAGACTTTTGATCGTCTCAAATTGACAACTTACTGTTTAGTTATATAGGCTACTTGCTTGATCGTGATACTTACTACTATTATTAATTTAATCATCTGACACTAGTTAATACATATAATTCATACTTTCGTTATCCTATTAATTAAATTTCTATAAAAATTAGTATGTGTCACAATTTATTTCCCAGTTATAAGAAATCCTTTTCTTGATTAAAGAAATTGTGAACTGAGTAATAAAAACTGGCCCTTGCCAATATGAAAATTTAATATATATATATATATATATATATATATATATATATATATATATATATATATATATATGGAAAAGGGTTTGTAGATAAATAATAATATATATATTTATAAATATGTCTGAAATCTTCCAAAAAAAGACTACAATTTATGTTGTTAAATATAACCTTATCACAATATTGTAATTATGTTTTTAAGTTATAAAATCAAATCAAATGTATTAGGCTTCTAGTTTGGAGTTGTTTTATATTTAAGTAAAAAGGCACATAAATTTAGTTTAATCCTATCCAAAATCCTTAAATTTGAGCTTGTAATACTTTTAAACTCTACTAAATGGGATATATTTCAAGATTATGTACATATGAGAGAACTAACAGTAAAAAAGACTCTTTATACTGAATTATTGTACGATTAGTTTTAAACGTACATATCTGTTGGATTTTCTAACATATTTTTTTATCTTAAAACTAAGAAATAATTATTTACAAAAATACTTTAATGAGTAAGTGATTCGATAGAACAATAAATTTGTTGTGTTTATAAATTAATACCGTTAGCATGTTAACAACTTCTAATGACTCCTTTCTAAACACACAAATTAAGAATTTGTGATTTCATTTTAAGTGAATCGAGGCCATTTGTACATTAAATCGTTAAGGTTGCACTGCTATATCTACGACTGTACTAATACATGATAAACTGTATCCCCACTTTAATTAAATTCAACGGAAAAAATTTTGGATGTGGAAGCCAAACGTTAAATTTACACTGGAAATGAGTATTATACGCTTTATGTATTCTGATAATAGATCACTAAATACATAGTCATAAATAGAGTGTGATTGTAACTGGCAAAACAAGCACTGTTTCAATAACATTGATATATTTCTAAAATAATAAATTGTTTGTTAAAACATCTTAAAGATGTGTTAAAATCGTTATTATTATGATATTATTCTATTTATTTTATAATGAAAATCAAACTATTAAAAGAAATCTGAAACATGAAACTATTTAGAGAAAGCAGTTTAAAACATGAAATTAGTGGTTGCCGCTGTCACAGCCAGATGACGTTACAGTGTGTCCGTGCACAGTAACCGCACTTCCGTTTTCGTGCTGCTAAATAATGCATGTGTCGTACATGCAGATCCTCTTTTCACTTTTGTTTATAACCTAAATAACATAAAAATTTATATTTTATCCAGCCTACGAGAGAAATACTCTGGATCGTTTAGTTTCGCCGTATTTGGAAAGAAATCTCCGATAAGATTCTTTTGTGAGTTTGGGTGTGAAAAACTATCAGCGTTCTAAGCAGTGATATTTTTCACGATTATATGAAGCTGAGGAAATCCGTAACGATAAGATTTTGTGTACAGCTTCTGCCGTGAAGGGAATATGTGCACCAGGGTTACCACAAGTCAGAATTACATAGCGTTGCCTTTATGAATCGTAGTAGATACTATTTCAGCTATTACAGCTCTTGGAAGATATGATGATGCCTTACGCACTTACCTTCAAACTAATAATGATGGTGTTTTCCTCACGTTTGTGACTACTATTATTTTTCATTTTCTGCTTTGTTTTCTTGATGGAAGTGAGTAGGTTTTAATAGAAAAGACATTTTTCATTCTTCCACATTTAATTAATTTAAAAAGCGCTTTTGCTGGTTAAAGCATCATCAGTTAGATATTCTACATAAAAAATAAATGTGGAAGAATGAAAAATGTCTTTTCTATTAAAATAATATTATTTTGACGCTAACGGTTTGCAATTCTCTTCAACAATAATTCACCTACTGTGGAAGAACCAGAATTACAAATCAAGATAGCTTTTTATTTTTTCATGTCACCAAAGTAAAACTTGCAAAAATAATTTGGGTTTGCCAGAAGATGTGAGCGACAAAATATGTTACTCCGTACTCAGAAGAGGTTATACTAGCATAAAAGCAGATAATTTAATTAAATTCTATAAATTATATCTCAACAGATAGATGATACTATCAACACACTGGCACGTATACAGTACGTTTTGGTGAATTGATAGGTGATTTCATAGCTCAATTATTTCATTAAAAAACTGACGGACCTTTTGTTTATCGTTCAACCTATTACGCCATCCCATAGCATATAGCTTGTTAATATTACATATTTTTCAGGTGAGCACCCAGCCGCCATGCAACATGGGCGGGGCAGCCACGTGATCAGTTCGACATGTTGGATCCTGCTGTCGCTCTTCGTGGGGTCCTCACTCAGGTGATCCCAGGACCGGCTGTAAGCTACTTCATAGGCTCCAGTGACGTCATCCAACATGACGTCACATCCGACTAGACGCTGGGACTCGAGTGGGTGGCAACTGGGCCGAACTGTACCTAGTGGTGGGGCGTTGATGGATGACAGGCTTTTATCTACCAATCGGTTGTGTTGTTATCAGTCTATTTCAATGTTTCTACAATAATAAACAATGTGTTTCTTTTAAAATAACCTGTTGTACATTGGTTGTGAAATTTTACAGTGTACCTCATTTGAAGGCGTATGTTTAAATGATATCGTTTAGGTAATTTTGTCATGGAAATTTGTCCAGTAAAAAATCAAGTTTTTAATTTCTTTCCAAGAAATTTAAACAAATGACAAATTAACTTGAAATTAATATGTTTCAGCATTACCTGTTACAGACCAAAAAATACAAAACAGAATAATAAAAGCAATACTACACACACACTTGTATAAATATATTTTTATTTATTTCATTCAATAAATTCAATAATATATTTTGTACTTAAACTAAAAATTTCAACTATCCATAGTTTAAATAACATTAAATATCATTTATCATACATTCTAAATTTGATTTTCATAAGAATTATATTGGAGCTAGTTCCAGCTAAACATTCCAGTCTAGTTTTTGTTTTATTCATTGATCCATCTTAATCTTGCAAAATATAGGAATGTTTTATGACGGTTTTAAGTAAAATTTCTGTATAAAACTTTTTAACAGATATTTTGTTTGCGTGGTTGTAAGTTAGAAAGTAAATAAACGACTGAGATTGTGTAAAAACTGTTTAAAATGTATAGAAGTGTAACACAACTTAAAATATTGTTAGATATTTGACAAATTAGGATATCACTTAAGGCTTACAAAGCCTTCTGTATATAATGTACATACTCTTCGCAATACATGTGATACTATGTTTAATATTGTTTTTATGTAAAATTTAGTTATTATTAACTGTAATGTTATACAATGACTAATTCATGTACAAATTATCTTAAAATTTATTCAAGGATTATGAATAGTTATAGTGATTCTCAGAGATCAAATATACTTGGTTTGGAAATAACATTGTTTATTTATCCTTACTTCTATTTTGACCTCGGCTATTATGTAAATTATTAACCAGTTTAAGTATTTTATTTTCCCTAAATATTAGATTTTCAATACGTAAATTGTAAAATTACAACTTCTCTTACTCAGCTTATACAGGTATGCTACACATTCCTCATTAACAAAACAATATACTCCTCTTGAAAGTTCTAATTTAATTTTATTCATATGTTCGGATAGCAAAAGCAAATACCTACCATGCCTGTAATATAATTAATTAACAAAACCTATTGATATGAATATCTTTAATATTCTGTACGCTCTCATCAATTCAAAATTAAATCATTTTCATTGGTTTGTATTTATAACCATTTAAGTATTGTTTTTTTTTTTTCAATAAAACTATTTTATAAAAAGTAATATAACATATTTACCAGCAGTAGTAACACTAGTATATTTTGTGCTTGTTTGGAATAAATACGTGCAAACAAATATTATTCTGAAAAAAGTTAATAAATATATTTCAATTAGTAAATAATGTAATGTTTTCAGATTTAAAAATATCTGCCAATTATATTTTAATGTATAAAAACGTAGTACAGAGTTACAACTTAGTTACGTAATTTATAATTATTTAGAAAATCCAACATCTCTGTGAACAATTTAAATATGTATTTGTAAAAGACATAACTAAATTGCATATTGAGATTGGTTTTGTCACTTAAAAATCACTTTCCGGATTGCTTTGTACAATTTTCAATCCTTAAATTAATAAAATTGTTACATATCATGATATATCATGTTTATCTACATCCAGGATAGTGAATACTCTAAATGTAAAATTATCTAATGTAATACGTTTCTTTTTTGAGGAGAAGTAAGGGCTAATCAGTTTTCTCTTTCATTCTCACTGGCTTTTTATAACTGAAATAATCAATGCTTTTAAACTGTATGAGTGTGGAAGTTTTACAATTTTAAAACCGGTTTCATGCAAAACTTGAAGCCATGCAAATTATATATGTCTTTGAAAATAAATGTTTAAAATATCTTCTCTTATTGCACTGAGTTGGTAAAAAATAATAAACATTCTAAAAATTTACACGTCATAATGATGTATTGTCATTGTTCACGGTTGGTAAAGTGTTTGGTATTCCAGCCTATTTACAATAGACAACGCATAAATACAAACACAAATACAATATAAATAATCTTTAATACATAAAACACTCTACGTATATGGAAGATGTGTTTATAAAACCTAAATAAACTACTTATAACATTTATTTACAAGAAATAACAACATAACGTTGATAACAAAAGAAGAATTAGAAAGAGACCAATTCAATATGGAAATTAGAAGCGCCTTCATTCCACACACACTCCCATTACACGCATCACGCTGTAAATGTTACGTTATATAAACTGCAGGCGCTCCAGCCATGGTGAAAGCTCTATAGGGAATGTTCATGGCGTATGCAGGTGAGCGTATGAACCGCACTGTCACTATCAGTGATCTACCTCTGTTGTTGGTTAATCACAGAGACAGCCTACATTCAATTTGCAATAATAATACATTTATTGCATTCTTACAACTTTGCATTGTATCGTAGTCGTCATATAGTATACACAGGAAAAGGCCTCCAGATACCTCAATAATACAAATTCATTTTATGACATTAATAAATTTCTTGTTTTTTCACGACAAAATGATGTTTAACACTGTACATATGTTACCGCTTGGTAAATAATTGTTTTTCAAAGTCCTGCACTGAGTTTTTGATTTTTAATGTGACAGCCGCTTCGAGTGGTTTTTTTATAGTTTACTGTTACTCGATTACTAATAAACCAACTTTATACTACATGACTTTTTGATTCTACACAGCTGTGTTCTCCATCGTATAAAACCACTGTTTTGTTCCTTTTCTGGTTTATGTTTATTGAGGTCAAATAAGTGGTTTGCTTGAAATACATTGTACTTATTTAGTTTCATTTTTTAATAGTAAATATTGAATTGCTGATAGTGTATAGTTTTTTTTTAGTTTCTAGCAAAAATGTCACAATCAAGAAGGTTTAAGAAGAAAACTAATTTATTGGTAATTTATGAACAAGACGTTCAACATTTGTTGTTAAAATGACTAACACCTTCCTCTCTAAGTTCTATTCCCAATTGAAGCCTTATTTTTACAAAAAACTTAGTTTATTAATTTTTTTTAATGATAAATCAAATGTGAGTTTAAACGTTTGGAGTAAGCTACTAGCTAGAAATGTTGTGGTAAATATGATTAAATCTATGTATTAACTAAATTGTTCAGATATCAATATAAAATGTTATACAATTAAAACTCAAAATTCTTTCTACAATGTAGTTTGGTTTTATAATTTTAATCTAATTACAAGTCTTTAATTAAAGTCCGTACATATTAATCAGTTTCTTCAATGTAAAAACAGTTATTGCGACAAAATTCCTAGCAGGTTTTGCTCACCAGGTACAGAATACAGAGTACAGAGACATTCATGTTATGTTATTTGTTCTTGTATATATTGTAAGTTGATGGAAATAAACTAATGCATTCATTCATTCTCCTCTTAAGGTAAAAGAAATCTGAATTTAAACATACACAAAATAAAAATTAATTTGTATGCATTCACTCAGTAACAGTAACATTAACCCAAATTCAGCAATATGACAAAATCCTAGGGGCTCATCATAAACTTATAAGAATAAAATAATGCCTTAAACACCAAAACGGGCTACAAAATAATAGCATTTGGTTTGACAAATGTTTTATACTTTCAACGAGCCTCTTGATTAGTCTGATACCAACTTTTTTTGTTAAAACTTTAATGTTATTATAATTTCAGCCTGTGATTCTGAGCTCAGACGTTGTCCCAATATTTTGTATCATAATGTTAAACATCCCTGCCATAAACAAAATTACAACTTTACAACGACTCTTCCTAAATGTATATCAGTCAACCCCAACTCCCGGAAATATTTCATGCATGACTCTCAATTAGTTTAAATCGAATCAATCCTCACCGCATTTTTCTGAAACATGAAAAGACTCTCCGTTTTGCTTTTAGTACAACTTTCCTACAATCACCCTACATACACCAAGTGTGGCTGTATTAGGCCATTTTTAAATGTTTCAGAAACAGAATTTTGCTGGATTACTGTAGGGCACACATGCTACAGTTAGCTCACATGTACTAATAACAGTTTTTCCAGGTAAGGGTTTTTTTCAATATGAAACTTTGTGGTGCATTTTTACTGCAGTAAAAAATAATCAGAAAATACAGGAAACCGTAGTAATTCATCATGTCGAAAGCAGAAGTTTCTGTCATTTGGATTGAGTTGATTTGTTTTCAGCGAAATACTATTGAATGCACAAATGGAATTCCATGATAGATAATATTTTATATTGACTTGCTATGTCCCTTATTGATATAATTTACAGAAGTATTCGCAGGCTAATTAGAGTTTCACTGTGTATATGATAAAATATACTACAGAATGAATTGCGATTCAGTTTTGAATTTCCTAGTTAAACAAGTAGTTTGGATAAATAAATTATGTAATAAATATTCTTAAACATATTTGTAGAACCAGGCCTGACAAACCAAAGTGGTGTTGTAACAGTGTTTAAGTATTACAAGTATACACACTTTAATTTTTACTCTTCGCTATTTACCAAGTCATCAAAGGATCATGTTGTATGTTTTGGGGTATTTAGGCTACAAAAATTCATTCGTCACATGGGTAATGAGTAATTATCAGTTTCTTAATATTATGTTTTTAAATGTTGTAATCTTAACCAAATTACTTGTATATAAATGTTCACTAAAGTTTAATCCCATGAAGGGACATACATCATCGAACTTAATAAGGCCTAAAAAGAAAATGTAATTCATAAAACATTCAAAGTCTTTTTAGTTGGCTTTTCGAGATAGCGAGCTGACAGATAGTTATAAAGGAAATACAGTTCCTAGCCACTCGAGTGAACGTTTCACTAAAGCTCAGCCTATAATATTTAAACAAATATGACATAAAGGTGGATAAATTAATATCTTTTACTGAACGTATCAAATAAGTTTCCTTTCGTCAAAGTGGTATTCAATGAAGTTACATTTACTCAACATTGTTTCTAGGTGTCAAAGATATTCAAGTAAACTTAAGATAATACGTTCTATTCTTCTGAATGTATATAAACGCACAAATTTAGTATTTTTTATTTAGAGTAAAATAAATTAATACAGTAATTTAATACTCTTCTATATTCGTAGATTATTCGATTTCGTATTTCATGTTCTGTATAAAGTGAAGTTCTATGGGATGAAGGAGAGAGACATGATAATTCCCAGATGTCGGACTGGACATCAATGACAGACACAAAAGCAATGTCAACGTTTGAAACGTTTGAGCTGTTCTGTTCAGATACGTTCTACTTCAAAAGCATCTCCTTTGCTCTCTATAACTGGAAAATTACCTAAGCTACTGTTCTATTTTATTATTTTTTATAGTAGCACCTTTCGCCAATATTTCCTTAAAGCTTCATTCAAACCCTTTTTTGTGTGACTTTTACAAAATCATTTTAGTTTTTCATAAACTAGATTTTTCCTAATGGAAATGTATGGATAGGCTGGAAAAAATGCTCTGAATGACTTTTTTATCTTGTTACAAATGTATAAAAATATTTTATTGATTCCAGATGAAATATTTACTGCTTTATGTTAAAAAATTTATACATTCTTGGTACGGTATGTGCATACTTTCATGATTGCTTTATCTATTTTTAGTAGGTATGAATGAAATTTTTACCAGAAATAGAAATAATTTTTATAAATTACTAGCGGGCCCGGCGCGCTTTGCTGCGCATTTCAATAATTTTTTGCAAAAGTTGCCCGCGGCTTCGCACGCAATTTCCCGTTGAAAAACAGTACACTATATTCACTTATTCTTTTTCTATCACATTCTAAACATTGCTGAGATAATTGATAGTCGTTCCATCGTGAGCCTCTTGGGCGTATTATGAAGGTATGTACCATATTCCTGCCTCTATCTAGCTGTTACCCACGGCTTCGCACGCAAATCTTAAGAACCGAAGTCCTTATATTACTTAGTAAATTTTTTTTTTTTACTATAATAAATTTTAGATTAAATTAGTTATATCTCCGATGCCACGATTGAGCTTGCTTTGTTGTCTCGATCGAGAGAATATGTACACACGGAGTTTTGAGAACCATACTTCTGTCAAAAAAAACAACTAAGGTTGATTTTATAACATTCTTTATATTTGTACCCAACGTAAGATAGTAATTATGATATCTGCATTACTCTTCTGATCAAGCATGAGCATGGTTTATATTAAATAAAGATTGCAGTTAAAGGTGAATTTTTACGTCAAATTTGAATTGTATTATCTGGATAGTAAAGTCTATGTTTAACAGTGATTGCAAAAAACAGTTTAAACAAAATTTGTCGTTTCTCTTAAGCTTACTCTATGCTTTAAAACTATAAGTGTAATATATGTTTACAAAGAACAGCTGATTAAAAATTTGAAAAGACGTTAACATATGTTTGCTGCAATGCATTTCTTATGGATATTTCTGTAACCAGTGGGGCGGAATCCTGAATCGGGAAAGGGATGGGCATAGCTTATAAACCTTCTCCGTGGAAAAATACATATACGTACAAATTTTCATCATGATCGGTCCAATAGTTCACGATTCCATAAAGGACAAACATACAAACATTCATTTTTATATATATAGATTTGTTACATTACTCCAGCATGAATATCATATTTATTAACTACTAAGTTTCTTAAGTACAGTATTGAACACCTCAAGGGTGTCTGCAGGAGACACTCAATGGCCGTATCCAATTTTATGTGCAAGCACCTGAACATTTTTAAAAGTAAAGGAAAATCATGAAATATTTTGTAAGCAGTTGCACAGCAAAAATTTACACTTCCATGTAGTTCTTGTAGTTACACGAGGTTTTGCATAAACATTTATAAAATTCAGATTCGTTGTGAGCATTTTTCTTTTGAATTACATTCTTAATCTTTGCGTTAAGTAACTAAGTTATTCTGACCTCCTGATCTATTTTACATTTAAATAAAAAAGAACAGTTTGTATTTTAGTCTAAAGTCTGAGAATTTTACAATAAACTTTTTGTAAAAATAACAATATTTTTGTCCCTTGTGGGTTTATATCTTTGAATCTTCCAATTAACTCCCTTATTATATTATAAAATATTGGGCTCTACGCCATTTTGTCAAAATATTCATAATTTATGTACGTATTATTACAGTGTTCATAATCCAGATGATAAGCGAAGTTGCATATGGTTTGTATTTTGGCTTTAGACTTCTATAAGCATAATAATAGTGACTGTGTGAAAGAGAGAATACTTGACTTCATATTTTATGACAAATATTATAGGTTCTCTAAAACCAAACGCAATAATGTTATTTCCTCCACATTGTAAAATACCATTTCCAGGAAATAATGTAAAGTATAGGAATTTATTTGCCATAATTAACATTCATCCCCACTTTGAAAGACAGACTTGTGTTCATAAAAACAATTTTTTACAATTGTTAAACTATTTAAAAGGGCTTTTTTCACAGTACAAATATACTAGGCAAAAAAAGGAGAAGTGCGCAATGTTTTTGCATGTAATACACATTTTGTCCCCGCAAGAGACAAAATGCATACGAGGTCCGTAAGTTTTGCACAATAAAAACGTTTTACGTTCTAGTCTTAGCGGGTTGTTTAAAAAAGGTTTTAAGCAATTCTAACGGTATGCTCTTTCTTTTCTTAAAAGATTGAATATTATTTTTAATTAGTAGATAATAAACATTATATGACTAGCTACATATATAGCTAAAGTTTTCAATGAGTTATGGTTGCGTGATATGGAAGTCAAGTTCGCTGAACTTATGCAGACAATTGTGGAAAGGACTACGATACGAAATATATAATTAGTTTGATTTTTGTACAATATGTATCTAAATGACACAAGCACAGGTTTCTTACATTTCATTATATGTATACATTTAATTATATATGAATTTATATACCGTGGCATGTGGAAACGAAGAATATCCTAATTAAAACCTACAAGGTTTTACATCTTTACTACATTACTATCTAGTCTAAGTTCATTTACAATTTTTTTTTAATTTATTCAGTTAAAATATTTTGTTTGTTTCTTAAAAACTATTTTCAGAACAATAATCACTTGTAGGTACAAATAGTTTGGTGATAGGATTTCCCAAATAAGTTCATGCGTGAGAATAAAATACATTCGTAAATATTCTGACTAAGTTCGTTGATAAACTTAACAAAGCAATTCGTCTCAATATGGTTTCAAATCAAACTTTAAAAAATTACACCGTTTTTATTGAACTGGACCAAAAAGTGTCCTGAAGTGCATATTATCATTTTTCATACTTTTATAAAAAAACTCAGTTTTTATTTTGAACGATTTACATAATATCGGTTATAAATAAATCTCGTAGAATTTTGTTATCAATAATTTCTTGAAGTAGGTTCTATCCTTGTAGAATAATTGATCTTATAAATATGTCGAAAGCATATCGACTAATTACGTTGGGTAACTTAGTACGCCATTACGTTTAAAGATAGCTGCCATTCTAAGTTTAAAAATTCCGTAAATGCTATTTTTATGAGTCTATAGAATCAAAATCCTTACTACGTTTCTTAAACGGTTTATCAACAAATCTTTTTTGCGTCCTAAACGGATGTCAAGATACTGAGTATATACTAATCTCAGGAGAAATAAAATATGAACATTACCCCTAAATAATTTAGCATGTGAAAACAATGAATGTCCCATGAAAAACAGAGTTTGTAACTATTACCACGTTAATATCTCATGTAAGTTTATTTACTGCATTAATACGCCATTTCGTTCAAAATCCACTATTTTTTCCGACTAAGCCTAAAGGTAGTATACTCAAACTACGACTCAGTTGAATAAGACATTTTGATATCACAGAAAGAAAAATCTACCTACTTGTAAAAATAGTTTAATGTATAGGATAATCTTATAATTACTTATGAACATAAGTATTACGATATGTAAATCACAAATTCCTATGTAGATACATTTAACAACCAGTACTATAATATTGGCACCTCTAACAAATTAGGTGAATGAAACAAGGAAAATAAAGGTTATTATTAACTTATCAATTGGTGCAATGTAGCTTTTCCAATCAACTGCACTGTTTTATTTAACCAGTGATAGCAATCATCGAACCGCATTCTCTTTAAAGGGCAATTTTGTAGCTGGTGACGGTTGGAGAGAGAATAATCCGTCCGCTGTGTGAAACAAATCATCTAATCACAAACAGGAGCGTCCGGTGATGTATTGGTGCCCTTGTGCCTTTGTGAGTTGTAGCGCTTGTACATTATTGACGGTTGAATTCCATCACCGGAATTATGCGCTAGTTGTGATCCGGCTTCATCGTCTACATTAGTTTTTACTGCTATGTTTGGGGACATACAGTATTGCAGTGGGACATCCATAGAATGTAGCCACATTTATATTTTTTAGGTGCAAAATCTGTCTAGTTCGTCTCTAGTCACTGTTCCAGTTATGTAAAATTGTTAGTGATTAAAAACTGGAACTGGAACAATCTATAGTATTATATAAATCTAATGGTCTCTCACTTGTAATTGTATGATTGTACTACTCAATCATGTAAAAGATACTATTGTATTAAAATTTACATATTTAAAACGGGTATCAAGTTAACATACAAGCCTAACCGCATTTTAGAAATCCCTTTGGGCAACACCCCACTGGTCTATAAACGCGATCAGCAGATAGTAAATTGGTTTTTAATCACCTGTAAAATTAAAGTATAAGTATTAGAATTGACACATTTCACCCCTTAGTGTTAAATACGTTTTTATATTCATCTATATATCTTAGTTACGATTCAGAAATTGGGCGCAGAAGCTTCTCTTATCTTGTTTTTATTTGAGGTTTTAACACAATATAGTAAAATGTATTATTTAATTAAATCATAAGTGTCTTAACGTAAAACCGAGGAACATCGAGTTAAGACACTCTTTAGGCTGGTATTTCTATATGTTCGCCTAATATACTTTAAATGTTACTGAAATTGTAGGAGTTATTTAATGATATATCGTGAAATATTGACAACATTTAAGTAATTTCAGAGTTATTTCTAAAACAATTTCGCTGTAAATATTCAACTTCAAATTTAAATTTAAAAAATATATCATGAATGCGGTAGCTTTCAGAGAATATCACTTATTTACGAATTGATTGGAATTTTCTAGAAACAGATTGTTGTATTGCTGCCCCTGTTTTTCTTTTCCTTTTTCACAATTAAATTGCGTCCGAAGCCGCAAGAACAGCTAAAACTCTAACTTAGTATAATATTCGTATATTATTGTATCAATAAAGCGTTCCTTCTATAATGGTAAAAAGTGCATAAATAATTCAATATTTATTGCCGATTTAGCTTTTTCTAAATACAATTACCTTATAGTATATAGACAACTATATTTAAAAAAGCAATAAATATATGATTCCAAAATAGTCTTTTTACTACCCGAGAAAGAAAGCTTCAAAATCTAGACGTACTCGTATACTCAGTACTATTAATATATTTATACCAATACTACTAAGTATTGAAGTACCCGAAGAAATATAAGGGAACTTTTACTAGCTAAAGAAAAAAATAGCTTACTATTACAAAATGTAATTAAAGCTACATCGTATATTCATTACAATTTTACAGCTCATAATAACATTCCATATGTTGGTTTGTTCTGCAATATAATTTTCTTTTTGTCAAGAAACTTCATAAATAAGCAATCTTTGAACAAAACCCAATTAAAAGCAGAGTTTAAACAATTTCCTGATCATAGGAAGGGATGTGCCTCTATTTATATTATATAATTTCATATACTATATTAATAAATTTAAATTTCCAAAATTAATTTTAACGTAATATGTCGTTTATATTTTATTTCAGTTGTAAACCATAAATTGATATTTAAATTATATTAAAACGGTCTAATATCAGAACTTCTTCCAAATTTCATAAATTATTACTTATTCCTATAAAAAAACAGTATTGTTTGGAGACAACTAAAAATTCCATACATATCATACTTTCTTACATAACTGTTTCTACAGTTTTTTGGAAAAGACACTATAACTAACTATTTAATACGCTTTAATATTATCATTTAACCGAAAAAAAATTTTTGAAGGACATTGACTCTACATCGTCATAGCCTATCACCTACCATTTAACACGTTTTTAACGTACTGAAGTTACTCTTATTAAATAACCGTTTAAGTTTAAATATGTAATATAGTCAAAATATCGCAACTCCATTTTCACGTAATCAGATAAACCATTAAACTGTTTATTAGGGGTTAAAATTATTTTTAGTACAAAATTATCACTATAGAGAATAGAGCAATATATTCTATTTAACGTACATTTTACCTAACTGAACATTTTGTCTTGTAATCAGCATGATATTTTAGCAATGAGTTTTAAATGAGATACTTAAAATTTTTAAAATTCTATCTCATACTCAGGACATTAAACACGAAACAATTTGTGAAGAAACTCTTAGTTGCATATCTTCACCACTAATTCATAAGTTTTACAAACAGTTTATTTTTACAGAATTATTTTGTTGCAAATATATTCTTTCTTAAAAGGTAGTAGAAAATGTATGAAACCATTGCTTAATGTTTACATATCATAGGCCCCATGGAAAGCCATATAGTTCAATTTGAAATTATTTTGCACTGTAAATAGGAAACTTTTTTTATTTTCATGTAAATATTTTCATGTTTAAATAATCTCTTTCAATTTAGTAATTAAAATATTGATTACTATGAAATATTATACGACTATAAATTACATTGTAATTAGAAATCTTAAATTTATTATAGCCCTAAATTATATCTGAAATTTTATCGACAGCAGGAAATCGGCATTAACAAAGGTTTTGGTGAAACTAGTAATAGGTTTACTAGTATTTACCGAAAACTAACATTAACTGCATACTGGAAACATATTTCCATCTTTTAGGGAACCCCTCTAGAGACAAAGGCAAAACAAGAAAACAATATCCTTGAAGTTTAGATGACAATAGAGTTTATTAAACCATAACCGTACAGATTATTAAGAATACGTACAGAGTTAATTCTAACCGTAAGTGGTTGTAAACTGTCATATATGTAATGAGGTGGCATTGACCAATATGAAAATATTGGTTATATAAACTGTTTACTATTCTTTGTTGTAATATATTGCTTAAATTTGTAAAATTCATGTAACCACACTATCGTACACAATGAGAAAATTATAGGCAACCAAATTCTTTCCTTCAAAATGAATAAATATAGTGAAGGTTGTATCAGTAAATCCAAATCCTTAAGAGTGTTTTGACTAGAACGTCGTTATTACAGTAATATAACTTTCTTATAATTCAATCGTTTACTTTTTATAATTTTTAATGTTCCCTATAAACATCGCATATGAAATGTAATATATATTATATAATTATTTATGGTTTTTTTTCGAAGTTCTGTGCATATGAAGGAAAAGGATACATACTTACAATTACTCTTATTTATTCTGTTTAAAAATGTTACAATGTTACATTCTTATTCAATGTTACAAGTTTTCTTTTCTGAAAACATCTGAACTCATTTCTGTGTGACTTACTACTCAATAGAGTGAAGGGTTCTAAATATTTTTTTGAGGTTGAACATTATTAAATTTTAATAATGTGGGGTAATAGGTTTGAAAATTTTGCTTTTAATGAGTCAAAACATATATATTCAGTATAAAAGCTCACTAACTTGACTTGATGACATAATGTATACCTATTTCTTTTAAGAAGTCATCCTTATGTTAAACACAAATATTATGATAAACGTATATAAATCTGTATAAAAAGTACAAGATATTGTATTAAACTCAATACATTAATCATTTTTGGCCCTTTTACAAAACATAATTAACGTATTACTATATTAAAATAACTGGCATGAACTCTAGTAGGGCCATGACTATGTAATCTGCTAAGTGGTATTTAAGAAGCGTTCTCTTTATTAGGTATTTAATCTTCCGCTCTAAAATTCCATTCTCTGGTGGAACACATAAATCGCAGGAGTAATAGTGCAAGAACACTTGTAATGGCGCAGGGCTTCACTACGCCCTTAATCTGGTAAGTGTATACTAATTGGGAGAATCGACTCTGCTCCTTATCTCATTCAAATTGAATAAAAATCTAATCGCTTAGTAGTACTAAGTTATATGCTTGAACTCTGATTAAATATAGTATAATACTCAATATTGATTAAAGAAAACTATGTTTAAAATGTTTACTATATTAATAGTTGCCAAGAAGTTGGTATAATCAACGCAATCAGCAAGTTTTAAGGCATATTTAATAAATGAAAACTATTTAATTTTTTTTTTTATTCACAAAAAGAAAAAATCTAAACTGTGCTATTCTTGTGAGTGCCATGTTTTAATGACGTTTTGCGAAATAACTTGGATGGATTCATACTTTCATGTTTTTGTCTATGTAGTCTAAAAACCCATAAAATAAATTATTTTTGATATATCAAGCAGATCTTAACACCAGTTGTGACATTTTTTAACATTTAAAAAGTCACATGACTGTAATCATGACTGTTTTGTATATATTTATTTTGTAATTTTCTGTTTGCAATCATGGTTACCCAAAGACCTCTTTTAAAAATATTTACTAACGCTCAGATAAACCACATACAGTGACATATACCATCAGCGCTCACCATATTACCTACGTAAAACGAATTTAAAAAAATCAAGTTTACATGTCACTTTGTTTCTTGAAACATCTAGTAGACAGACAGACCCACAAATAAAATTCATAGATAGACAAACAAATTTTAAAGCACTTAAAGATATAGGCTTCGCTAACGCTCAGCAACTGATTATGTACTTTATTAATAAATTTAAATAGTATTTAAATAAAAAAATTAAAGGTGAACTATGTTGTTAAAATTCTTCTATGTGTGGTACAATGAGTAGCAAACAATGCTGCCCCGGTTGAATGAAACACGGAGTTTCGAGAGTAAGGCGCATTCTTAGGATATCTTGCAGCCAAGTGCTGTAGGATGCGTACAACACTGAACGATTTCCTTGTTTTACGAAGTTTTTTGCTGAAAATTCACTTACAAAACTTTTGACAATATAACCCTTAGAATTGTTTTTACAGGTGAAACTGCTTAGAAAATTCTCTATAAATTAAAAGTTACTTAATTTTATTGTTTCACTTAGTGCTTGAATATTATAAAAATCCAAATGATCGAACGTTCCATAACCGAAGGTGAGCACAACTATAACTATTTTTAAAGTTTCTGGCAACTAAGTAAAATAAAGAAAGTTTGAGAACGTCTTAGAAGTTATTATTGTTTTGTCTGACAATAATAATGTAAAAGATGAAACAAAGGTCTTCTCTATTCTATTAGAGTTTTTAGAAATATACGCATTCTTTCCATCCATGAGGCCTACCAATGCCACTCAGAGAAAATTAAAAAAAATTAGAGAAAATATTTTCAAGCAACTAATACCACTATGCAATAAACGATGAGCTCGTTATATTTACGACCCATTACAAATTCAACAGAAGATAAGAACTTTACAGGATTGTCTTATACGTAGTAGTAAACGCCCATATTAAACTGCAGCTTCTGTGCTGAAACACTACAAATTATTTTAATTGTATATTATACATATATATTGGTAAATGGTAGCCACTTACATTATAAATTAATGCTTAAAATTTAATTGAAGTTTTGAAGCTCACAACAAAAAGTAAGAAAAATATTCCTAGTGTTTAATCCTGATTTAAACAGAATTTTCTTGGAAATAATCGCAAGGCTTTCCAACTCACCAGTCATTACTTTGGCAGTGATGTAAATGACGCTAAAAGCTGTAAAAATTATTCCAATTATTTGTTAATTATTCAATCTGATAAATTTACAACTGACTCTAGTTGTGCATTGCTGAGTAAATAAAAAACATATTTTAGGGTCGAATTTATATACCAATTTTCAAATTTTATTATAATTATAATTATATCAAAATATATATGACCACAAAATTTTCAACCCAGGCGTGTTATTTTGGCCCGTCGCTAATTGTCAGTATAAAATACGCTGAGTATAGTTAAGTCACTGAGTTATCTATGAGTCACTTAACCAATCAAATGCATGTTTAAGAGTGGAATAGTGTTCTTGTTGCGTTCTTCTTTAAGGTGTTAGGTCTAACGTAGTCCTCTATGGCTTCTCCGGAAAAGACTCGAACGAACCTCTTCCTACATTATTGACCTAGTTTAAAAAACGAAAATATGTCCCTTCTCATGGAATTTCCGACAAAAGGCGACCCCACATCTCCACCATAACTATACGGAATATCTTGTCACTTTGGAAACAAGCGCAATACTACTTTATGAATAAGTGAAGTGAGCGGTTTCCTCATCCGTATTTAAAATTTTCAGCATATTGTAGGGGTTACATGCTTAGATGTTTTGTTGTAATCGTCGTTAACAATCATACCTTATAGATAATGATATTTTCATTAATTGGTGTAGCAAAAAAATATTAGTTTGATCCCATTTTAAATTCGTTAATACACCAGAGAGTGACCTTGAAATTGCTTTGGAACTGTTACTTCATTACATTTTCATTAAACTAAAGGCGTAGTTAGCACCTATCAGTTTATTTATGAAAATTCTAAGGTTTCACTTTATTATTGAATATGCCTCACTTGGTATCCGTTTCTTAATTATTTATTGCAATTTCAAGCAAATAATTTTTCAGTCCTTAAGGAAAACTAAGTTTAAGTTTATATTTAAGTTATAACTCAATATGTACGTGGCAACTTATTGTTGTTATTGCGTTACGATAGCACAAATAACTAAATGTTTACAATAGAGTATATATATTCCATCAAAGGGTCAAGAGACAGGCTACTGCTCTATGCAAAAACTCATTGGTATAACTACTAAAATAATATAATTGTCCCTGCTTTTTGATAAATATTCGTTTTGATATTATTTTCTTTACCATTCATATTATACTAGCAGTTACTCATGGTTTCGCACGCAATTTCGTATACGTTGTACGTGTATGAGCAATTCCGGTTTGGATTTAGATGCCAATATTTAGTATTCTTCGTTTCCACGATGAAAAATTATAACAAAAAGTGCATAGTCACAGCAATAAAAATGTGTTCCGGTCTTGGAATTATATATAAAAGTCTATTTATGTCAAAAGACAACTAAGGTAAGTTTTATAAATCTAAAAATTTTATGTACATTTTTATACTAAGCATATATTTGTACATGTACCTGAAGTTTTAATTTATTAAATATATGTTTGTTCTGTTATAAAACAGTGTTTTCGCAGAACATTTGATTGCGTTAGTATTAAATGCAACTTTTCATACATCCTAAAAAAAGGACATTCTACAATCGACTAACAACTTAGAGTCTGACCATGCAATAGCCATCGGGTTAAGGTACAGTGTCTCCTTCATGCTGACAATACAGGGTCTTCGAGTTGACTTACTACGTCACGTTGACGATGACAATACAAAGGACTTGACTTCAGAGGTATATGTAGTCCTACTAATGACTATAACAAGACAAACTGCTTGAATAAACCCATTAATGAACTATATTAAATCAAAATACTTTAGCGGCAAGACATTTATATAAGACTGCTGCTACCACTGTATTTTAGTCGATCTAAGTACATATACACACTAAATCTCTAAAACAAATTTTGCTATAGACTTGTTTACTTGTCGATTTAAAACTAGAAGTTGATAATTTAGTACAAATATTAAAAACTATAAGTACATTTATATTTATAATTAAAAAAAAAAACTTTAACACTAATACTTGTTAGCAAAGCCTATACTTGAGAAGCTGGAACAATTTGATTTATCAGGCCACTTGTTTTTCTGTTTGCACGTCTCGAAAACAAACTCATGAAAACAATTAAAACTTTGCAAAAAACATCATTTACTACATGCTTATAAATACATACAAAACTGATTCCGATGATGTCTCATGTCGCTAAATAAAATTCGGCTGAGCGTTATTTAATATTTTAGATTTACCTACTGATCACCCATGAAGTCAACTAAAACATAAAGGTTAAACAAACACTTTAGGAAATTAAGGCCAATCACATCAGATTTTAACGATTTTTTTTTCTTCATGAGTGAAATAAAAAAGATTAGAGAATAAAGTGTAATGATGAAGGGTTGATAACTTAATTTATTTAAGAAAAACTCTTGCGTATACATGACCTTGATCTATGAATCGTTTATTATTAAAACAACGTTATGAAATTATTCATATTGAACAAAATGTGAATGCAGCTTTATAACCTAGTAAGTGTGGTCAAGAAAATAAAACTTTTACTTTAAATTTTACGTTGACATGTAAATATATTTCTACATAGACAATAATGAGTTCTAAGATGATACATTTTCTACAGTGGAAATATTCTTAGTGTCATTGAAGCTAGTAGCTTCAGTTTACATAATTTCACTATTGCCTGCCAGGTAATGTAAATATTTATTGTTAAACTATGTATTTATGTCTTTCTGAGAATTTAAATGAGCTACAGACATAGTAGTTTATACAAATAAACAAAATTCACATCAAAACCATAAATAGTTTGTTGAGCTAACTGAAAAACCGAACATCGCCGCTCGCACACCCACAGCAAACCAATCAGGGAAGCGCGCGCCCATGGTGGCGAACGGGATGCCGGATCAAGACTAAACTAGGTAAAAAAAAAGAACACCGTGGTCAGTATACTCAGGTTCATTTACTAAGACACACATAGGCCTATCCAATCAATATAAATAAATATGTATATATACTATAAATAAAAAAAAAAAAAAAACAAATAAAAGGTGCCTGCAGTAGTAGATACCTCAAACAATCCTTGTCAGGTACACCTGCATACAAAAATTAGAAACGCCATAATTTTGAAACAAGAAATGCCAATTTTCACCCGGTATCCTTCGGCTAAGGGCGGGCTCCTAATGAAATCCAAGAAATAACTAAATAAAATCTAAAACTAACTTAAAATTAAATAACAAAATATAAACTATATAAATGGCAACAATAACAATATCACAGGGTATCACAGATGTTGACTGGTAGAAATGTCCATCATGGTGGCCGTCCTTCAGTAGAGCGCAAAAGCGAAGGTTCTCTGCGACCACGCATGATGGAGAGATGACAGGAGGAAACAATTCATCCCTTGGACCTCATCAGTGAGGGGCCGTAAACTTAGCCGCACATGTCAGAAGGAAATCAGCTCAGCAAATAATAAACAAAACACTTAATTAAACTAATATATTAAACTGGAGCTACTCCTAACTTGTACACCACGGCTCGGAGTCTTTGCCACTCTGCCGGAAAGGCCAAACGCCTTCAAAAGGTCAGTCGCCTCTGCAGCCAATAAACACACACACACTATATAAAACACACATGAGCCGGGGAGATATAGGTATTGAAACGGCTCAGACTCCCCCCCCAAAAGGAGGAACACACCCCTCTGTAAATTTCTTCAAAAAGAAGAAGAACCGAACGAAATGCCTCTCCCCCCAATGGTTGAAGAAATATAACCGGAAACCCCTGAAGTCAGCAGAAGGGAAAACCAAGAAAATCCAGTTGGAGGCAAGAAATCCCTCCAAGAGTAGCATGGGTACAAAGAAGAAAACAGGAACCTTGATCAGGAAGAAGGAGCAGAGGTGATCAGGCCTCTGGAGCTAAAACCCTCCCGCACAGACTAAAGAGGAATCACGGATGACTCCGGCAAGGCTTCAGATGGGGATATGTGCGCCTTCCTGAAAATCTTCTCGGACTGAGGATCTCCCAGTCGGGCAGTCACCGGAGTCAGAAACTTCAAGAATGCGGTGGGGACCAGTCCACCTGTAGCAAAGTTTAGCAGCTCTTTTATCCACAGCCGAACTGACTGGGTGAGCCTTGCAGTAAACTAGATCCCCCACCTAGAAGGGATTGGCAATACGACCTCGGTTGTACTTCCTCCTTACTAACTCCCTAGCCCGAAGAGATTCCGCCTGGCCTGCCTCCCAAGTGGCTTTCACATCGGGAGTACCAGGAGGTGGCAGAAGATCGCTAATTTTCCAAAGGTTCGCCAAAGGGTTGTTTGGCGGAAAGCCAAATAATAACTCGAAAGGTACCGCCTTGTGACTTTCATGCTGGGCCGTATTAAAGGCAAATTGGATCCAAGGTAGTTGTTGATCCAGGTGGTCTGATTTTCCGCATGAAAGGCAATGAGAGCAGATCGAAGATTGCGATTAAACCCGTTCGGCGTGAGAAGGCTGAGGATAGAAAGGGGAAGTAGTCACATGGCGGATTCCGTGCCCAAAGCACATTCTTTTAAAGATATTGGAGACAAACTGTGAACCATTATCGGAAACTAAGGTGGCGGGGGGATTCCAAAGTGTTGAAAAAAATGGTTACGAAGTGCTTGCACCGTGAGCTGCGCGGTAGCACTCCGCAATGGGAACAACCAAACAAACTTGGAGAAGGCATCCACACAAACAAGTAGGAACTTATTTCCGGACTTGCTACGCGGGAGAGGCCCACCAACATAGTCAATGAAAACCTTCTCCAAAGGTTTTTTTTCCGCCACCTCAGATGACAAAAGACCCAACTTGGTATTTTGAGCGGGTTTGCTTAGCGAGCACAGTTCACAAGAACGTACTCGAGCTGCAATATCCCGGTCCATACCTTTCCAGATGAACTGATCCCTAATCTTCGCGATGGTCTTATGAATTCCTAGATGTCCGCCCACAGGAGAAGAATGAAAATACTTAAAGACCATCGGTACAAGAAAGCTTGGCAGCACTAATTTAGGTTTTCTCCGCTGCTTGTCACGGCAGCATAGAGCACCTCGGTACAGAAAATAAGGAGGGTGGCCACCTCCGTTTTTAAGCTCATTGATGATAGCAGTCAGCTCGGGGATCCTTAAGTTGGTGTGGAACAATGTCCGAAAATGCCAGAGGAAAGTCTAGGAGCACGCCACAACATGGCGGCTCTGATAAATTCTCGTGGTCGTTGGGTAAGTGATACATGCGTGACAGAGTGTCCGCTATGATATTTTGGGTGCCTCGCACGTGCTGCACTGTGAAATTAAGGGCAGAAATTTGGACTACCCAGCGACCAATCTTCCCGAGCGGACGGGGGTGGGCAAGGAGCCAAGAAAGTGCCTGGTTGTCGGTTTCCAACAAAAATTCTTTATGTTCTAGGTAACGCCTGAACTTGTTAATTCCAAACACGAACAGCCAAACATTCCAGCTCATAAACAGAAACAACTCTTCTTCTCACAAGGGGTTAACGTGCGTGAAGCATAAGCTATGGGCTGCCGGATACTATCTACTTCTTGCGATAAAACAGCAGCAACGGCTAAGGAGGAAGCATCAGTTTGCAAGACGAACTTACGACCGAAATCAGGCATAGCCAAGACTGGAGGCTGCATCACTGCCTCTTTCAGCTGCTCAAAAGCAGTCTGTTGCGCTTCACCCCACTCAAACTTGGCACCCTTTTTTTCCTTAGAGAGTTCAGAGGGGCCGCCACTTCAGCAACATTGGGGATGAAACGACGATAAAAATTTATCATTCCCACAAAACGGGCAATCCCCTTGGCATCCTTAGGAGGAGGAAACTCCCTGATTGCCTGGGTTCTCTCTGGATCAATACAAACACACCTCGAGAAGAGACAAGATGACCCCAGAAACGATATTTCAGGCTGAGCAAAAACTCACCTTTTCAGGATTGACGGTAAGGCCAGACTCTCGCAGCCTAGTTAGAACTTCCTCTAGATGAGTCAAGTGCTCCTCATAACTCTCACTGTACACAAGCAGGTCATCCAGATAGTTGAACACGAACTTAAATTTGACATCATGAAAGATAGAATCCAGGAGTCTGGTGAGTGTTTGGGCCCCCCACAGCCAAGCCCATTGGCACTCGGGTGAACTGGTACAAATTCCAAGGCACACAAAAGGCAGTGAGAGGTCGAGACTCGTGTTTTAGAGGAATCTGATGGTATGCCTGATTAAGATCCAAAAATGGAGAAATACTTGGCCTTACCAAACCAGTCGAAAGCAGAATGCAAATCGGGGAGAGGCACGGAGTCAATTTCTATCTGACCATTGAGCTTTCGATAATCCAGGACCAATCTGGACTTCCCATTAGGTTTTCGGCACTAGAAACGCTGGACTGGAAAATTTTGAGCAAGCACCCCATCTTAAGTAAATCATCAATCATATTTCTCAGAATTTCCATCTTGGGCGGAGCAAGCTTATATGGATGGGAACGTACAGGACGGGTGTCTGTAAGAACGAATCTCGTATTCCAAGAGATTGGTCGTACCCAGTTTGTCAGTTAGGACTTCAGGAAAACTGGAACAAATCTGCCTTATGTCCTCAGCCTCTTTCGGCGTAAGATGTCCTAGTTGGTCAGGAGGAGTCAAGCTCTTATCTTCCATCTCTAAGGCAGCAGTCCCACGAGACTCGACATCTGAAAAGGGGACGATCACCCGCCTGGCGAAAGCAAAGAAAACATGACTGGTGGCCAAATCCAAAATCATGCCAGTTTTTCCAATAAAATCTGCTCCCAAGATGAAAGGAAAAAGTCAGGTCCTTAGCCACCAAAAAGCTCCAATCCCAAGAGAAATAATTAATTTTGATGTGAATTTGGGCATTACAGATAATAGGTAAAGGTGTGCGTGAAGCAGTCCAGCAGATAAGTGAACTAGGCTCAACCTGCCGTATTAGCCCAGAGGATTTTAGATCTTCATAAAAAACGACAAAGAAATCAGGCTGCGTGCTGACCCAGAATCAACCAGGGCCTTCTGCACCACATTCCCTACAAGCACATCCAGTTGTGGGCAGGTTGAGCGGGCAGCCCTTACTTCCCTGCGCAGCCAGAGCAGCAAACCTCCCCTCTCGGCCAACGATGATAACTGTCCCCACGTCTATTTCTTTCTGTTTTCTTTCTGTTCTGTATTAAACCAGCTACCCTTTTACCATCAAAATTAGGTACATATTTGCCCTCAAAATTACCTTTACGGCACGAGTCGGGCTTACTCGTCCGCAAGCTTACTAGTTTTTTTTATTAAGTGGACAAAACGGTCTAATATGTCCCACTTGCTTGCAGCCATAACAGGTAGGAGGCTGCCTACGGGAAGGAGCAGCCGCTGGCTCAGACTGCACCGGAGCATGGACCGGCCCCGGAGGCAAGTGAGGAAGATGCCTCGACATGGCCTCCCTTTGATCATCCGCATCCTGAACCCCTCTGGAGATGATGGAGAGGCGGTCTAAATCCGCAAAAGAATGCGGGACGGCTACAAAAAATCAAACGGGAGTGTTCTTCAGGTTTAATGCCCTCCAAAATAAGGCTCACCAACTCCGTTTCGCTCAAGCTCAAGCGCAACACCCGGGCTTACATCCCGTATCTCCCCGACAAAATGGCTCAACGTCTCGTCCTGGTGCCTGAGGACGGTAAACGCGTTCCACCCGCAAGCGCTCCCTAACCCGAGCAGGTACAAAGAACTCCAAGATCTCGGCGTGGAACTGGTCAAATGTGGCACCTCTCTTAAGGCAGTCTAGAAGGCGATCAAAAGAGCGGCCTTAAGGAAAAACTGCGCTAAAATCTGCATAAGCATGGCATCTGTCATACCAGGAAATTCTCTTAGCTTAAAAACTTCCAGAAGGAAATGGATAAGTAAATTAGTGTCAAGTCACCATCAACTCTAGGGAAGTGTTGTAAAACACTCCCCAAAGGATGAGGCAGTTTTGCCAAAGCTAGAAAGGAAGGCACAACTATAGATGATGCCTCACCAGCCGCTTCAGGAGGGCCACTACCCATCGGGAGACATAGTAACTCTGGGAGTCTCGAAAGAAAGAGCCGGTGGATGGTTAGCAAAAGTAATGGTAGTGGGAACCTCCGTTGGAGTGACAGCGGTAAATAGTACCCCCTTCTCTTTCACCGAGCGCACCTCACTCAAACCATCTAAGGCTTGTTTTAATTTATTACTGGCCGAAAAAGCCCAACTTTTAATATCAGAGTCTAAACTAGGAGCTGACATAAGTAAAACTATTCTGTCACGCCAATGTAAAAGCTGAGATGCCAATCTAGCCTTTGCTGACCCGGACAGGGGAAAGTTGACTCAAAATTAATATTGTCTTCTAATTCCTCCATACGGGTTTTAACAAAACTCAAATTCTGTGTTAATTTGGAACTCTGCATTCCAGCTGCGGTCCAACGCTACACAAGCCCGTAATTGAGCTCTTAATGCCCTCACATCTCCCTCGGGCTTCTGTCCTCTCGCCAGGACCTCAAAAACCAACTCGGGCTTGCGCAGATGTTCAGGCACCAGGGAAAACGCCATACCAAACAATTAAGACAAATAAATACAACAATAAACAACAAAGCGTACGCAACAATTACTTAGTAACCTAAGTGGACTCAACTCACAAAAGGCTTACACTGACGAGGTCCAAGTGAAGAACTCAACACCTGCTACCTAATAGAAGGATACCCTGCAAATATACACTAACCACAACCTACAAACACAGAAGCAATAAATATAACAAAACAACACATTAATAGGGGAGAAAGTAGAGTACAGTTAGATAAATTTAGCGGTTAAGCAATTTAGAGTCCCTTGCTCCCTGCAAAGGGTAAGTCTGCAGGAAGCAAGACACTAAACCAATTCCACCCGGTATCCTGTGCTAGGGCGAGCTCCTAATGAAAAAAAAAAGTGTACTCTAACCTCCCCCTACCTAACACTAACCTACACCAACAAACAAAACCAGAACTGAGAGACAGCTGAGAGAGCAGCTAACCACGCTCCTGCTACCATTGAAACCGAACATCGCCGCTCGCACACCCACAGCAAACCATCAGGGAAGCGCGCGCCCATGGTGGCGAACGGGATGCCGGATCAAGACTAAACTAGGTAAAAAAAAGAACACCGTGGTCAGTATACTCAGGTTCATTTACTAAGACACACATAGGCCTATCCAATCAATATAAATAAATATGTATATATACTATAAATAAAAAAAATAAAAAAAATAAAAGGTGCCTGCAGTAGTAGATACCTCAAACAATCCTTGTCAGGTGCACCTGCATACAAAAATTAGAAACGCCATAATTTGAAACAAGAAATGCCAATTTCACCCGGTATCCCTTCGGCTAAGGGCGGGCTCCTAATGAAATCCAAGAAATAACTAAATAATATCTAAAACTAACTTAAAATTAAATAACAAAATATAAACTATATAAATGGCAACAATAACAATATCACAGGGTATCACAGATGTTGACTGGTAGAAATGTCCATCATGGTGGCCGTCCTTCAGTAGAGCGCAAAAGCGAAGGTTCTCTGCGACCACACGCATGATGGAGAGATGACAGGAGGAAACAATTCATCCCTTGGACCTCATCAGTGAGGGGCCGTAAACTTAGCCGCACATGTCAGAAGGAAATCAGCCTCAGCAAAATAAACAAAACACTTAATTAAACTAATATATTAAACTGGAGCTACTCCTAAACTGTACACCACGGCTCGGAGTCTTTGCCACTCTGCCGGAAAGGCCAAACGCCTTCAAAAGGTCAGTCGCCTCTGCAGCCAATAAACCACACACACACACTATATAAAACACACATGAAGCCGGGGAGATATAGGTATTGAACCGGCTCACTACAATAAGACTTGCCAATGTATATAGTATCGGTCGGGATATTTTGAAATTTATTTATTAGGATCAAAGTTAAGTAAATTATTCTGCTAAAAGAATCTTTAGTATATAAAATTTTTTGTTGTGTTGAACGGAAGAATATCACTTAATTTCTAAATTAAACATAAGCTGAATAAACTCTATCTGGTTGTGAGTAATAATGTAATAAGCCAATGCAATAGCTTCATTAAATTTAAAACTAACACTTAATATACTATGCTTCATAACTATCACTGAATATTATAGTTTGAACTTACAGGGTATTTTTTAATTAAACTGTAAGTGAAGGAACTACTTTTAATAAATTAACCAATATAAATATTATGAAATTATACGTTTATTAAATAAGCAGTTAGTACAAAGGTTATTTCAGTAAAAAAATTGGACTAAATCAATAGACAGTATTTTAACATTTAGGAAGTTAATAATGTAACTTACCAGTGACTTGGATAATTAATACTGTACAAATAGTACTTAGCAGCACTATCTTATACTAAATCATATTAATATTATACACAGTAATAAATAAAAAGTGTATATCTATGTATTATTTTATAAAAATTAAATTTACGCTGCAATAAACTTAAATTTGTATGTCCTAAAGTAATTAAAACTGAGATTCACATTTATGTAATTACTTTAATGTTTCTGGCATGACATTATCGATCTAAATGTTTTCCAGGTTTAAATATAACATTGCAACACCATGCATTACTAAGTTGTATTAAATTAAATCATTTAATCTATTAAAATCAGTTTTAATATTAATATAAATTAATAATAGTTATAACTGGTAATAGTTATCAACACTTTACATTATTTAAAGACTTTTTACAGTATATTTTACGTACCTAGGATTTCCCAAATTAAATTTGATTTCCCTTTCTTATTTTTATTTTAATGTGTATTTAAACATTTCTCAAACGATTGTATTGTAGGTACGAATATTAAAATACAATTTTGTTTATAAAATAATAGAACCAATCCTATATATTTTTGAAGAAACATAAATATATTTCTTTTTTTTAATATAGGCTACCTTAAAAATAAAAAATATTTCATATTCTAAAACAATATACCTTGAACGTTGTACTCTTTAAATGCTGTTTTATTAACCTGTATTTTAAAATGATATTTAGTTATTTTTTTTTTGTTAATTTTAGTTTTGTTTTATTGCAGAAATGCTTTAGAACAAGTCTGAAATACCAATGAGTTAATGAATATTAGAAATATAACTAAAAATATATACTTGTTTTCTTCATGATGAATATATGTTTATGGCTTAACATATCACTTATTCATATAAATGGGCTTCCTATGAAAAGTTTTGTTAGCGTTTTCTAATATTAGTTATTTTAATAAAACTAAACACAAGGGATATAAAACAATGTATTCTAAATAAATTTTAATGAAAAAAGTCGGTTCGAACATTACTAACCAGTTCCCGAATTTCCTTCAAATATTCAGAAGTATCTGTAAATGTGCAAATGTTAGCTACTACACTATCTGTGGAAAAGGCTCTGAACTAAATGACAGGATTGTCAGAGCACAGGATATTGCTTGTCACGGATTTATGTGAATTGCTGTTCAGATAGCCGCTCATCACGATCTAGAAATGTAGTGTCATCACTTTAACCTTACAATCCACGATAACACTGTCACAATAATTTTATTTTCTTCCATGAAAATGTTTTATTAATGTTTTATTTAAATTGTTGAATATGTTGTAAATGATTACAATTTATAATTTGGTGGTAGACTATAAAAATCACATTTTAACTCAATTAATAAAAAATATGAAGGGGATGGTGTCAAGTCAGTTTCAAAATATCTAAAGAGTTTGTTTTCAAACCATATGCAAATGAAAAAATGGAATTTTTCTAAACAATATGTAAAAACATAACATAGAGTAAGGGATAGAGAAAAATGTTACTCGGTATAAATTTGTAAATTGTTAATTTCTAAATGATTTTAATTACATTTTAATTTTTTATGTATTGTAATTAAGGTTTAATTAAATTTTAATTGGATCTGTCTTCATTATTTACAAATCTGTCTTGATTTTAGTGTTTGTAAAATGTTTCCCGACATGAACTGTTCGCAAACATGAAAGTTTGTAACGTCTGTTAATAATTGTAAATTTATTTCAAATATGATTTATCCATATTTAATACAGTTTACTGTGATAGCAAAGTTCTCAGTTCGTCAATATATTACATGTGAAAAGTTTTCTTATATTTCTTTTTGTTTGGCCAATGTACTATTTCTTGCAACCTCTGAATTTAGCTTTGTAAATTCCTAATTTGTTTTCAAAAGTTTTTTTGTCTTTGGGATTTACTAATATTTGTAGTACTTTATTGATTGTTTTGTACGTGATAGATTTGTGTGAAATGCTCTAAGAAACTTCTTATAAAGACCGATGTTTGTAGTTTACGTATAGTATCATGACAATTCAACTTTGAAAACCCTATTCTTAAGTCGGTTAGCTTCAGCTGCGGGCAGAGTAAGTGAGTAATTTTATTTTTATTTGGAATATAATATTTGTAATTTAAAAAGTAATACTACATTAGTTTTGACTTTAATAAAAGATCCTTAATCAGAAGACTGATTTACTTTTACTTATTTTTGACAGCAGTTATGTATTTAGTTGTTAGTGATTTTGAGGTTAAAATTTTGCCTAATGTTTATTCTGTACTCACATACAAAATATAGAAATTATTTATTAAATCATTGATCATAAATCACACATATACATATATATATATATATATATATATATATATATATATATATATATATATATATATATATATATATATATATTGATTATAGTACAGTTATTTACGCAAACAATATTTATGCAAGAAGACCAAAATGTAACTTTTAAATCTATTTCGATTATCACACTTTATGTTATTAATATTTATATATCTTGAGTTTATGTATATACTTCAGTTTTAATATAATATCCTATAAGCTAACCTATCCTATGCATGGTATACATTTTAATCTATAAATTAATTAATAATATAATGATATTGTTATAATGTATAGTCAAATCAAATCAAATCAAAAAACATCTTTATTTCCATTATGGTACAAAAATTTAGAAATCATAGGAGCACAATTTTTAAATTTATAATATAAAATTACTTAATGTAATTAACACCAAAAACATAAAACTGCAAACAAATTAAATACTTACATATATATATATACACATATATATATACATATATACATACATATACATACAGTATTGTATAGGACTGATCTAATGATTATGGAAATGTTTCCTCACATAGGTGCATAGCACCTGTGCGTGAGAGAATGAGTCCCATTAATTCAAAAATAATTTTCTTAGGGAAATAAGATGTTAAAAATAAATGTTGTTTAGCAAAAAAATATATAATATAAAAATAATTCATTTAATAATTATAAATACTGATAACGCTCATAGTGGTAAAGAAGAAAAAGCAACATGAGTTTACAGAAGAGACGCAATAGCAAACATACTTATCAGTGAATGTAGGTAATTAAAATAAGGATAAAACTACGAAATATTAGTTGATAAGAAAATAAAAAACCGACAGACAAACGGACTCCTCAGTCAGGACAATGCTTGAGGCCTCTGCCCCTCCTTTCAATTACCCTACCCCAAACTAATCTTACCCCGCACCTCTACCTACCACGTTGGCCACCAACACCACACGCTCACACTCACACGCACGAACCCACACAACACCGCGCGCACACACACACACACACACAACACACACCACACAACACACACACACACACACACAACTATCACCATGCGATCACAAATATAAAAGCACGCTCCCATCCTGTAATCCAATTTTGGACATTAAAGTCCTGTAATCAGATGTTATAATCCTTTCCATATAATCACGACCCACACTTTTTAACCAGTTTTTTACTTTTATTTTATAAGTTGATAATTTATACAAAAACATATCCTTGAGAAATTCTGGTAAATTTCTATAAAATAATGTGAGAAACATAAAATGTATTTGTTTTTGAAAAAGTTCTATTTAGCCTGGGTGTAAATATGGAGGATGTAAAATTTCTTATTGCGTAATGGTGATTCAGAAATTCGAATATACTTCTGTAATTTTTGAAAATATATACAACTACTACTCTAAACAAACAGCTGTCTTATATCCAAAAACATACCATTTCGGGGTGAACAGCGCCTCCGATGCGTAATGCCTATTTTTTCCCAGTGCTGCTTTAAGTATTGCTTTCTGAGTTACAAACAGTGGATTTAAAATACTTCTATAACTAAGCACCCCATATTATGATCCCCCCCTCTAAAAGCGATTGAACATATGCGAAATAAGCTACTCTTATTTCTTCTAAAGTTAAAAAGTCATGCAGTTGACGAAAAGCATAAATGAGTTTTCGAAGTTTCTTACATTAAACATAGTGAACATGTGCAGATAAATTCATTCTGTTGTCCAATATAACCCCTAAATATTTATAATTATCAAAACCCTTTCTAAAGATCCGCAATGACAAACCAGACTTGTGGGAATTACCACACGTGTGTAGTTTAATTAATTAAATTAATGGGAGTGTCCACTGCTGTCTCTCAGGGCAATAGGCATAAAATTTAGACTTAGATATATTTAAGGAAAGCAAATTTTGATCAAACCATTTTTTTATTAGATAAAGGTCACTATGCGCTTTTTGGAAAACTTCTTCCCAATTGGACCCCCTCAAAAAACTAGAGCAGTATCGTCTGCAAAAAAGTGAAAGCTTACCAGAAATTCTAATTTTAGAAATATTATTTATATAGATTAAAAACAGAATAGGTCCTAAAGTGCTAAACTGGATTACTCCATAATTTACAGATGCCAGATTACTATTGATTCCGTTAATTGTGGTTATTTGCCTACGATTTTCGAGATAACTATCAAACCAATTAAATGAATTATTTTTTTATTCCAACTAATTTTAATTTTTGGAGTAATTTGAATCTATTAACGGAATCAAATGCTTTGGCTAAATCGAGGAATGCCAATAAATATTTTTTTGGTTAGATGTTATTGCTTCGTTCAGACTCCTAGAGATATTAAAAAAAGCATCATTGCGATATTTTTAGATTTTCTAAACCCGAATTGACAGTCACTTAATATATCATTCTCTTCTAAATAAGTGACTAATTGGTCTTTAACTACCTTCTCCAAGACTTTGGAAAAATACACTTAACAGGTTAATCGGTCTGTAGTTTGACATCAGGGTAACGTCATCCGCTTTAAATAATGGAATGACTTTGGCGCGATCTTAAAAAACGTCTGGAAATTTGCCTGTACGTATACTTAAATTAACTATGTGAAGAAGCGGAATGCAGAGGAAATGATAATTTTCAATCAAGAGGGACGCGGATATACAATCATACCCCGGAGCTGAGCCCCCACGCATGCTAGTAACGTACGGTGAAGTTCTGTCTCAGTGATAGTTTAAATTATTAATTCTGTGTTAACCGTTATAGTTCATTGTCATCAACGACAGGTGGACCGCTCGAGTCAATAGCCCGAGCTAAATTGTAACCTACTTGTGCAAAATAATTATTAAATTTTCTCTCAGCCACCTGTCGACACTGCAATTTCACGTCAGAGTCCGAGTTCATGGTTTTATCACCTGTAAATTGTGTTAATGGGGGAAACTGTTTTTTTTATTCACCCTCCCAGGATAATTCATTTATTATTTGCCAAAAAAGTTTCGGATTATTCTTACTACTGATAATTTTTGATCTGTAATAGTTAAATTTTGCTGATTTAATTTGCGAATTCAATCTGTTTCTCAATTGTATGTAGTATTCTCTTAGATTCAGATTGAACGGCTGTTTTTTGAGGAGTTTGCTTACTTTATCCCTTTTCCTAATGCCCCTTACCAACTCTTCCGAAATCCATGGTTTAATTTTTTTTTTTTAGTCTATGCTTCTCATTTGTAAAGAATCTTCTTCGATTTTTCAGTATAAAACTGTTTAAAATTTGTAAGAATAAGTTTGACCATACACATTGACGTCTGTGATATTTGTGACACAGGTCCAGTCGCAGTTCCCTAAGTAATTACTAAATAACCTTTGGTCAATGATAGTAGTTTCACTAGGAGTCTTATGAATTTGTCTTGGCATTTTAATACTCAGGGCAGTTACAATAGTGGTCAGTAGTAATACTAGTCTCGATCACTGCTGTTTGTAAACTGTCAAAAATTATCGTGTTTAATAAAAATATGGTCAAGACAAGTCTGACTGGCCCCCGCCTCTCTAGTTGGATTGTATATGCCACACATAACCCACATTTCATACACTACGTCTAAGTATCTTTCGGTCTTGTTGTCAGGTGTCAAAATGTTAGCGTTTATGTCACCAATAAGTATATACGTTTTGGTTTTGGTAAGGCGGGAGTAGTGCTCACTGAGCGCAGCAGTAAAGTCGTCTAGATCGTTATCATGAGTTCTGTACACCGCAGTAGGTTGAATTTGTTTATTGTTATAAGTAAAAGTCGCACAGTAGGCCATGCACACCGCCCCAGCTCCGTCTCTTGCACACTCACAACCACAAACACACTCTCTCACATACATTAACACACCATCATTTCCGATTGGCACCTCTCGTGGTTTTGTACCACTTATACCCCTCAAGCTCGATCCCCACCCCATTTTCATCAAGCCAAGTTTCACTTAAAACAATGATATCCCAAATAACTTTAATGGCTTCCAAATAAACTAATAAGCTGTCGAAGTTTTTTACCATAGCTTCTTATGTTTAAATGCAATATATTAAACCCCCCGATATGAAATTCGTGAAACGAGTTAGGCTGAGTATATTATTTATAGAAACACTGCTGATTCTTCTATAACTGTCAATTAGATTATGATCTTCGTTCATGAAACGGGAATATCCAAACCCACTCAAGTAAATGAAAGGAAAAAAAAAAACACAAATTTGGTTGAAAAACGCTTGTTTGATCTACCACCCCGCGAAACGATGCCCCTTAAATTAGTATAGTACTCATTCTCACACTCTGATACACAGAATTGATTCTATTATAAACTATTTCGTTATAAATCCCGTTATATTTAGAACATAGGCCCCTACTATATGTCCTTGGTACTAATGGCATGAAATAAACTGCGTGCATAATTCGTGCCTAGAGAATGCATACTATTAAAAATTAAACTGCTTCACAATTCATAAAGAGACCTAAGACATCTTGAATAAAAAAAAAAACCTACAGATTATAACATAACATTTTTAATAATAATATAAAAACAATTATTTCTGGCTTTAATGGAAATTATACATACATAAAACATACACACACAAAATGTATCATATCAAGGATATTTAGATTCTAGGATTAAAAAATAGCTCTTATTATGAAATAGACAACAACAAAAAATTAAAAACCCCTTCTATCAATGATATTTATAATACGAGTATATACATTATTTTTTTCCAACTTAATAAGATTTCTGCAGAGCACAGTATGTGCATATATTTAGTACGCTTAATGAAATAAATACAACTCGTATATACAGAAGTCAAAACAATAATTAAATCATAATAAATTTAAACAGAGGAGATCTGTGACTACAAGCTAAAACAAAATTATCTTTGGGTAATGTTTTTGCGCTCTGAAGTTAAAAATATTTTAAATACATCAAGTCAGAAAAATATAAGGAAGTCAGTCAGTTATTTTCTAAATAAAAATTCTCACCATGAATTTGATAAAATAAAATATAAAATTAAAAACAATATGGTGCAAGGTTAGAGAGATCATTATAAATTGCTTAGTATTACTAAGTATTATTCAAGGAGGAAAAATATAATAGAACATTAATTAGTTATCTGTAAAGGATTAATGAAAATAAGCCTTTTAGAACGGTAGGAATATAATGTTGGGAATGTTTTAAATTAAAATAAAAAATTCGCTCTATTGTATTAATGATACAAATAAAATAAGACATCTTATCAGGTGTATATTAGTAGATACGACTATTGTTGTTTAACCTGTATATACAAAATAATATAGTAATATATAAAAAATAAAATCAATATGTCCATTTAATGAGCTTTATGATAGATGAATACATGAAAAAAATCATTGATGCCAGAAATAAAATTAAAAATTTTGTACAATAACTATAATAGATTAGAATGAAACAAGCTACATAATTACTAATAATAATGTGAAGTAGTGAGTAATGTTTCGTTTTCTACATAGTCTAAGAAAAATAGTTTGATACTATGCAAGTTTGTGTAGGATGAGTGCTACGTTTTTATTTTAATTATTATTATTTAAAAGAATTAACTTAATTAGCCATGTAGAACATATTTATAACAACTAAAAACTTAAAACTGACCTAGGCTTATTATTGTGTGATTATAGTCTGCAGACACACAATAAAGGGTAGCTACATACAGTGTCTACTTTCCAGTAGCAGCGTAGGAGCTCTCACTGTCACCTCCCCCGCGGCAACCACGATCCACAACACCCAGGTCTAGAAGCTCCTCACCCTCCTGGCCCGTTCGTCCGCTGTATTCTTCACAAGTACTCGACCCTCTTTGATCCAGGCAAAACGCCAGCTGACGATCCTTGACCATGGTCTTGGCTTGGTTTGAGCAGAGCCTTCGTATAGCTGGTTAAGTGTTCATTAATATAGACAGATGACGGACTGTACGCCGAACTGATGTGAACTGCATCAAGGTTCCTTTCTTGACTTGGCGGCCTGAAGCCATTCGGCGCGAACTGTTCGACTCACAAAGCGTACGACTATGTTTGGTGGACGGGCCTGACGACCTCGTGGGGATCCCAAGCGGTGTGCTGCAGATACGTCGTCGCGTCGCCATGGAGTATTAATTGCTGCTGCAATAGCTTGCAAAACTGCGAACACATTTTCATTTGGTGACACTGGAACGCCGGATATTTCAAGATTCTGCAACCGACTGTACTGCTGCATGTCCTGAATCTGTTCCTTCATGGTGCAGACTTCCTGCGATAGTGAATTACACTTAGTTCGTAGCTGAGCACATTCGGTCCCGCCGCAACTCATTTTCGGCTTGAGAGAATCGATGGATGACTCGAACGATCCACCTATATTTGCTATTGTTTTTTCTATTTCAGACAGTTAGAGTTCAAACTTTCATTTATTTTTGTATCAAAAATCGCCGAGTTTTAAATTAAGAGTTGTATTAAAATCGCTTCTGAGGTCTGTTATAGCCCGGAGAATACTAGACTTAAACCCGTCTTCAGAGTCACTACTATTTACCGATGTGGCCCGTTTACACTTTTCACAGCGGAAATTGGTTCGCCTAGTCAGTTTTTTTGAAAGGTCCAAACCAAATAGTACATTTCGCGTGAAACGCACTTGCACATTCAACACATTTAAAACTGAGTCATCATCTGAAGTTTGCGTTTACTACACTTTGCACAAATACCTGACATAGCGCCTCAATAATGAAGTACGATTGTAAAAGTATATGGTAAACACACCCTACTCACGCCTTCTTAAACCCACAAATAAGACAAAGGTCCGTTCCGGCGCGGCAATAAAAAATAGGCTGTATTTTATTAAGCGTTCTTTTAAGTGTTTAGAACAATGGCGACACCTTTTAATCACAAAAGAAAACGAGATATTCAAGTGAAATCAGCAGGTAAACCGTAACGCACAGTATACATTAGCGGGACAGGTCGGTAAGCGGGAGCGGACACGCACGGTCAGCACCGATAAGAGCGGCGCTCCTTCCTCATCGGCGATTAGATAAGGACTGTGTATAGTTATACATATAGTAAATCTAAACTACAAACGAATTTTTATTAAATATACTGACATGAGGTAAAAGATTCAAATTTTAACTCCACCTGATATTTAACGCCCTTACTACCGCATCTAACACGAAACATGTAATTAAGTATCGAACGTAATCGGGTAACCACATGCTCGGGAACATATCTGACTGACAGGGACGACACGTACAAGTTCATAAATGTTGTAAATGTGATGTAAATTTAAGGTACTACTTACATTTTATAAAACTATATTACTTAAAATGGTAAAATATATTAATTACCTTGTTTGGTGTTTGCTCGTAGTTTTTTACCAACTTAGGAAGAATAATATTTTTCTGTGGTTAATACAAATTTATTTAGATAGTTGCTTTAAATTTGGTAACGTTTTTTCTAGCTGTATATAGAGACAGGCACAGATTAATGAATGTATAAAATAAACTATTTCAATACTTTCGGACTATAATTTATAACTGGTACATGACTAATGTATTTAACATCATATACTATTTATTAAAAAGCTTAATGTTATTATAGATATGACTAAATTAAAATTTCTACATTTTTTTACCTGTGGTACACTAAACAAATAAACCTATTACTATTGTAATGGCAAGCTTAAGTAAAAAAAATATTAAAAAATAAATGTGTATAGAAGCGTGGTATATATTAATTTAAATTTAAACTACTAACAAAACTTAACCTTTACGTAAAAACTGAAATAACGTTTAATTACCTAAGATACCTGACATGAAATTAGTAGGATAATGAAAAAACATTTCCCCTCCTAAGGGTATTTGAGTCATATCCTCTTTTATTTGTTGCATCTTTAATCTTTATCACAAAAATTCCATTACATGGTGAAAGGCAAATATTGCAGGAGTAATAGTGCATTAATACTTGTCACGGCGAAGGGCTTTACTATGCCCTTATGTATTACTTGTGTCCTAATTGTGAAAACCGAAATTCTTATCTCTTTGATATCAAAAAAAATAAAAAAAGTTTAACTTAACAGTTAAGATTTTTCATCTTTCTTTTTAAACATTAAACAATTCTAACTATTGCTTAATGAAAAACATGTTTTCCTAACTTAATAAAATTACTAAGTAAAATACTAATTTGTTCTATCAAAGGGCAAATTTAGTACATAGCTTTCGCTTTTTCGAGATCTTCAAAGGATCTACTGATTGTAAATATTAAAAGGTCGGTCCTTTCTTCTGACTGTTCGTCTGGGAGCTAGTAGGTAAGTCTCGTTGGTTCAAGTTCTTTCAATACTCTGATGATAAGCGGTAAACATAATCAATAAACAAATTTTAATTTGCAATAAATCTTAATGAATGCGATAAGGGTTATATTTCTCATACTATTTTTGTGAATGTTTGGGATTCCATTTAAAAGAATTTGCCTTTGAGATCCCTGTTATTCAATATGAAATAGCTTGATAAACGTTGGTAAGTGCTAATTTAAATATAAGCAGTGAAAAAGCGCTGTATCAGGTATTATCTTGCCGGGTAATCTAATAGCCGTAATCAGGTTAATGCAGCTGCCAAGGCTCTATTATAAATCCTGGGGGAGATTCAACGTTTACTGTCCGTAAATTATCCTTACTCTTCAAGCCTTGGTTTCTTGACACTTATTTTACTTTAATTAATGTTAAAACGTAATAGTAAATGTTGCAGTAATATTTACTTATAGTATGTCATAAATGAGTAGTTTTAAAACAATGTTTTATTTTAAGTTTGTATATAAATTGTGATGGTATTTATATGTTCCTTTAAATAATTGGATTTTTTGTAAATTTGCACATATCATGATTTTTTTACAAACTGTTAGACTCCGGAATGTTTTTATTTAAGAATATTGACGTTTGGGATATTGCTCTTTGTACAAATTAACATTATCAACATAATTTAAATTATATTCTCCAAAATAAGCATTTAAAGTTTTCTGCATTCATGATACTTATTAATAAAATAAAAACGAAATACAGGGTTATCGAAAAATAATGCCTAGATTTTTAAATAACTGTCATAAAAAAACTATTAAAGGTAACTTAAAGGTTGTAGTCTTAAAATGTGCGGAAAGAAATACATTTTTTCCATACTTTAGTATGTTTCAATGTGAGCACTGTTCGTTGCTCTGCAGATATCAAGTCTGTAGTCAACTTCCTGCCACGTGCGTCCAATCATATCTGGCGTAACAGTTAAGATTGCGGAAGGAATTCGCTCCCGAAGATGGTCCAAATCCCGAATCTTTTCTGCGTAAACTATATTTTTTATGTACTCCCAGAAAAAGAAATCTAAAGGGGTAAGATCAGGACTTCTAGGAGGCCATGAAATGCGGGCTGCTCTACCAATCCAACCGTTTGGGAAGCGTGCGTTTAGTGCAGCGCGTACCTCGCGATGGTAGTGAGGTGGAGCTCCATCTTGCATAGAAATGATTTCGCTGTCCAGTCTGTTGTTCGATATCGTCTTATTGGGGGAACACAACCAGTTCAAGCATGTCAGGTAAACTAGGCCTGTAATGGTTTTTTTCTACAAAAAAGAAAGGTCCAATACCTTTGTCATGAAATAACGCGCACCACACATTGAGTTTGGGAGAATCATCACGCACATACTCGTGGATTTCGTTTGGCTGTTGCGATCCCCATACACGGCAATTGTGACGATTTACACATCCATTTATGTGAAACGTAGCTTCATCACTAAACAACACTCTCTGTAGAAAATTTGGATTATTATTATCAATTTCATTTAACATAAAACTTGCAAATTCAGTTCGTTTAGGGCGGTCGGTAGGTTTTATTTGCTGTTTAATCTGAATTTTTATACGCATGAAGTCTTAGCCGTTTGTGCAGTACATTTTGTATTGTTGTTTTTTGGAATGTTTAGTTGAAGACTTCATCGAGCAATGGATTTTTTTGGGCTCCTAACACAAGATTGTCGGATACGCTCAACATTCTCTTCTGATGTTCTTGGTCGGCCTAGTCTATATTATTTTCCGACGGTCCCTGTTTCCCTAAACTGGTTAAACCATCGAACGATAGCTTTGTTATCAGGTGCTGTTTGACCCGGATATGTTCTCCGAAAGAGCCGCTGTACACTGACAATTGGCTTTGACTCCGCGTACCAAATCACGCACTGTGCTTTTTTGTTGCACGGTCAACATCGTACTGAGCGGCGGCGCGTCTGTGGCCGGCTGACCTTGACGATTGCGCATCACAAAGACAGGGAAATACAATCAGACGAACTAAAAACAAAACTTGCGTTCAAAAGTTATCGTCCAGTGAAAGAATTACTCATTTAACATGAAAGGTTTTGATGTTATAATTTTATTAAATCTAGGCATTATTTTTCGATGACACTGTACAAAAAATCATACTAAATGTACAAAATAATATATAATAAATTGACAAATACTACATAATTAAAAATAAAACTTAATATGTACAATATTAAAGATGCTCAAAGAAATTATCATAATTAAGTTAATCAAATCAAACAAATAGAAATAGGAAATAAATTATATATAAGTTACAATTTATATTAAGACGAAAAACAAAGAACCAGTTCGACAAGCTGGAATTGGCAATGTCTTAACACTCGTAAAATGGTTACATACACTATAAAAATATGTTATCGTAAGGTAAATATCTTTGTATTATGATGAGCTGTTTTCAGATTTTACACCAAATTTTAGAAACAGATTTTAAAGCACGGTTATATATCTTGTGTTAATAATTACATTTCAATACCGATTATAGTAAATCTGAGCTTATCGTGTAATGATTTTCCGTAAATTATCCAACGATTAGGAAGCTCTAGCCGCACCAACAACAATCGTACGCAGAGGACAAGACTTATTGTAACTCTCTTTTACAGCAGTGCCTCAACACTTCCATAATGTGACACGCCACGCATGGACATCTATTGGGTGGCCCTTATATAAGTGAAATGTCAGTTTCGCTCTACTCAATTACATATTATACACCAACCAGAAGTAGACCCTCCTTGGGCAGTATTTAATAACCCTATACTGTATGTTTTGTTGCAATTAAAACCTTCACTACTGCTCTATAATGTAATACATCAAATTTTGTCTTGTCTATGGCTCTGCAGCAGCCATTGTGTCAAACTTTTGAACGAAAGAAGCATCTCCAGTTTGACGATGACATTCACAGTGAATTATTTATTGTAGTAACTAAATTCGATATTTCAGTCGTATAAATAATGTAAACAAAAGGGATTATTGATTAATCTCTATGTTCTGCTCTAAATGTACAAACTGTAACATGTAAACCAAACACAACATCCACGCCTCTAAGATGTAACTAAGACATCTTGTAATTACTGGAGATTGACTGTGTCAGTAAGGTCTTGTAAGCTTACAGTGTTTATAGGGTACAAAGTGCCTTATGCAGATTACTTGTAAACCAATGGAGATCGTATTGAAGGATATATTAGCATGGTGTTTTATCGAATATTGCATCGAAGTTTTATCGATGTTTTATACCCGAACACGCAAAACAACTCTATATCATATTGTGAGGTTTTCATAATCTTATGCTTTATTTTTTATTTGTAGAAATCTATAACCGTAGTTTCGTTTTTCCCTCTATGAATACATAATTAACTTGTACATTTGATGGACCCGAACGATGTCGTTATAAGTTTTAGATCAGGGGAAATGAATTAAATTTAAAACAAATCACAGTGCACTACTTTACTTTTGTTTTATTTTTCAATATGATAATAAAAAAATACAATAGTAAGACAAAAGCATTGTAACAACAATAGTAACAACAAAAATTTATAACAAATATCTTTAAAGTTTCATGTAATCTATGTGTTATTTCTTCATATACACGAAATACTAATTCCTATGTACTTGTATATTCAATACGTACGTATATTTATATGGCTATTTGTGATTTAATGTTAAAAAAGTATCCTTTATTGTTTGTGTCTAACCGTTTTCACCAGTATTGTGCTAATAAATTAACGCAATCATATATAGTTACAAATTAAAGTTTACGGTTTTAGCCTTAATTAACTTCTGTATTTGATAGACCCGTTTGATGGGGTAATTAAATTTTAGAAAAGTGGAAATGAATTAAATGTAAATCTAAAACAGTCGATTACTTTCATCGTGTTTTAATTTACAATATTATATATTAAACAATGTTATAGTAATTTAACAACAATTAACATGTGTAACAAATACCTTTACATTTCCATATAGTCTCTGTGTTATTGCTTCATATATAAAATACCAATTCCAATACTCGTACATACGAATATGTATACGACTATTCCTTATATAATGTTAAACATCCATCAGTGTCATTTGTATATAACTCTTTGCACCAGTAATGTCCCATTAAATTTACTAAACTATATAACTAATTACGTAACATTTTAAAGATAGTAAAATATAGGACAATACTGACAACAAGTAATTAGTTATTTCTAGCAAAATTATAATGTAATAATATTCGTGTTCCAGAAAGTATCATCATTATGTCGTGTTAACAATATAGACTGAAAGTCATAAAATCTCCTTTCTCTGTCATAACCATGGGATTGTCGCTTTATCTCACAGACTTTTCCATTGGAATTATTTCCGACTCCTCTGAGTTCATTTAATTATGTTTTCATCAAGGTTATCCTTTACAGTTACTGATTATTATTCCAACATTTTCACACGCTAGTGATAGAGGGGATTCCAAGAGATGTCCAAATGTTTCATGTACAATTTGAAAAACGATTTGTTTTAGTAAAAACATTACGATATGCTATTTAAAAAATGAAATTTTTTGATTTGCGTGAATAAATCTAACATTTATGTTAAAAAAAATTTAAAATATCATCTCTAATACATATTTACATAATTAGATATTTTTATAAAACATAGTTTCATCCGGGAGGAATTGAAGGTTCAAATACTTATTGTTACATTTATTTGCTCTATAACAAAATTGCCTCATTTGTCGGTGGAATATAAAACATATAATTTGATTATAAATTACGCGCGATTCTACTAACTTATATAATAAATATTGTTCAGTTATATGCCAATTTCGATCGCATTGCATGAATATGTGTGTTTGTTAGTGAAGTATTATCAATAAAAGGGCTCTAAGGTCGTTAAATTGTCAATTACCGAAACTTCGAAACTTGTATTAACTGAAATTTTAGTAACTTGGATTTGTTTTTGTTGAAAATTTATAAATTTACTCACAAATTCATACAAGTAATAGATAACTACTATGTATCTAATTTAAATTTGAATTATTCTTAGTTCCAGGTATAATAAATACTTTCAATTATTTATTGCAACAGCGCTATGGTAGGATATTAAAATATTTTTTGATATATTGATACTTATAAGTAATATGCATCCAGTTTGATTGTTTAGTAATAACAACAAATCAATCCATACCTACGTCAAATACAATTATATTAGATATTTAAATTATTTATATTTTGTAAAAAGTTTTTATGATACTCTTCCCTAAAACGTCATGTTGTTTTTGGGAATGAATGAACAATGGTGAATTTCAGTAGGATGAAGCACACGACCAAACACCTGGATTAAATGCACAGCAAAACAACATGTGTACTGAATTGGTGTGTTTCATTCAACCAGCAACATTGTTCTTATCGAGTTTTTACAATAATGGTAATGTTTCCTCTCTTTACCTCATTATTGTGTAAAATACACAAAAAAGGAGTATTTGATACGCAAATTAGCTATAACATACTTTATCTCAGTTCGAATATTATATATGATAAGCTCGTTCGACTATAAAAAGATCAATTTTATAGAAAATGAGTTAATTTGTTACGTGTGTTATGGTGTTATAAGGAAACATAATATACCAGATTGTTATTTATGTGTTAAATGTAATTCTTTCTACTGTATATATTCTCTTCAGAATGTGTAAACTTTTATTTGAAAAAATTAACTTGGAATTTTACAAATGTATTATTATTTCAATAGTATTAAATTAAACAGTGATTTTTAAATCGAATATTCTAAGTTTTTACTCAACATGCGTTATCATTATTATGTATTTTAGTGTTATACTGACATTGTAACAGTTCTTCTAATGGTATATATTACGATAATTATTTTTGCTTGTAAACTAAATCCTACTAATTATATTGCACATTATGTAACGTTGTTATAAATTAATAACTTTTTTAGTAATATAATGACCATTATTGCTGGTCTTTAAGTTAAGACCAACAATAATGTTTGTTTATAATGCCTGACCAGGAGGATATATTCCAATCCTCGAAACGTTGTATTATAACTTTTATAACTTATAGCGATGGTAAATGTCCTAAATCCTGCTATCCATTGAACTATAATGGTTAGAATAAAACACTAATATCTAATTCAAAAAGGTTTATTGAAATACCTCATTTCATTTAATCCTAATAGTTCCTTTGTTCTGCTTTTAGAGTGGAAAATTATTTGTGACAGACAGGGTTGGGGTGTAGGGCAGATTCAAGTCCAGATTTCACGAAAAGGGACAACATATATTACCTCTGTCACATTGTATTTGAAGAAGCAGGTACTATATTTGTTGCATTATATTTTAGTGAAAGCGGCAGTAGAAGTCCTCGATACTTTTACAGGTTTTATTAAACGGCGTCTCAATCATTCCAATAAGTATCCTCCACCCTTGTTAGATATCAATTCGGTTCCATAAACAACAAGTAGTTATTTATTATACCCTGTAAAGGTCCTATGGGCGGGTATAAACTAGCCAAAAGTGAAACCTCCTACCTTCAATTTCACAGACAGTATAAACTTGGATACTTCGAGTTATTTTTAAAATGAAAAGTGAAATTGATACTAAACTATATTTATGAGCTACACTAAGCCGTGAGGAAATCGTTATGAAAGTTGCTAGAGAAACTAGTTAAAGTTACAAATTTACCGGATACGACAATCAACCGCTAACTGGAAACTTGTTTACAGCTGTTACCGTCAATTAGATCAGTACCTGAATAATGACAGCAAGTTTTCAAGCTGGGACATTTTGCTGCATAACAATACTCCATAAAAAACGTAAATAGTACCATAAATTGTATTGCACTAGGTTCTCAAATTTATATGACTGATAATGTACTTTATTGTTATTTACTTTTTAATACATTACAAAAAAGTGGAGCACCGGACATTATGTTATAGTACTAAGATACGAAACCAAAATCCCACGAAATATCTCCATGAATAGTGTTTTCACTTTATATATTATTTATAAAGCCTAGAAATGTAATTTGGACGTAATCATAAATATATGTTTATCAATCTCTTTAAAATATGTTACAAATTATTTATAAACCAGCCAGAAGGCTTCTAAGGAATAATAGAAGGGCATTATTCAACGATACTGTGGCCTTCATTAACAATGATATAAGTTAGAGAATCATAATTGCAATTCTATATTTCATCATTCTACTTTATATGTAACATAAATAGTAATTAAAGGAATACATAACGTTTGCCAAACAGTCTCCGTAAATGAAATAATACATTCCAAATGAGATGAAATCCTTAATTATAGTTAACAGTCTTAGAATGTTGGAATCGAATAAATCATCCCGCAACTTTACTCGACTGACTACGATACTATAATTTTGCCGACGGCATAGGTGATGTACGGTAGTATGACGTTTAGGGTAGATTAAATAAAAAGATAGTTCTGTAACTTAGAATTTTTTGAAAACCATTTACTTTTGATAAAAATTAACCTTTACATATTTTCTTGAGGAGTATAAAATAGTATAGATGTATATAGTTCAATATATACTCGAACATATAAATTCTATAGAATCAAAATTTAGTATCCATGAGGATGTCGATACTTTACGAAAGAAATATACTCTTCAGACATATCATCTATCCTCTCCGAACTTAAAAACATTATGACAATAATTCTTATTTATGATATGAAATATTCATTTAGCGTCATCAAAATGTTTAGACAAGGATTTTGAATTTATGTCCAAAACAATTATAATTAAGACATTTGTTGCGTTTTAAACTATTTGATGTGAGTATGTACAAATGTTATGTAGTAGGTATAGTTTTGAGTGAGCATGTGTTAAACTAAAACAGAAATGTATGGTTCGATTGATTTTGAGGAACCACGCGTAACGTTTTTCAACTAGGAAATTTGTTTTTGTGCTTACTAAGTCATTGAATTGTGGATCTGAATGAGTAATATTGCAGATATAAATCCTGCATTTGACCATAGTGCATTTTATCAGTAGCATAGTCCTTGTACTCTAATGACTTTAATATCCGTATCTTAATTATAAGGGGTCTCACTCAAGACAGTAGCTTATGGGTACATGTAAATTAACCCTGCATGAGGCGCGAGGTGTAAAAATGACCGCACCAATTACAAAACTAGTTGCTACTTCAAAGCTATTAGTCTGTGGTCCCCCTCCCTCACGCACATCCATCCCCACCATGTTGTGCGAGTGTACGCCGACTGCCGCTCAGTTCGAGTCAGGCGTTTGCCCAGTGAGAAGTGTTGTTTGTCTAGTGCGGTCACTTTTAGGCCACGCGCCTCAATAAGTTAGCTTTATAACTATAGTTTTTACGCTCAGTGACGAAAACAGTTTTTGTAAAGAAAATCATTTTTTCAATTATTATTCATATTTATGTCAAGTAATAAATAAAAAGAAAAAATGGATGAAACAAGCGCCTACGGTTAGAAAAATTGCTGAAAAGTGTTGAGAAAAAGGAGATAGAAAGAGCAAAAGTTTTAGATGAGAAAAGAGAAAATTTGCGGAGACTTTTTTTTCTGATGATGGCAATGCTCAAGAGCAAGATTATGAAGACAGAGAAGCACCTATAGAAAGAGAAGGTTCAGACAATTCAGAGGACGAAGTTGAATTACATGATAGTGACAGTAGGTCAGAAGTATCTCTTGAAGATATAGAAGAGAGAACAGAAGAAAATGTTACCTCTAATGAATCAAATGAACAAAGACACAGTGTTATTACAATTCAGGAAAGAACTAATAATGAAGAAAATATAAATAATGAGATAAACAACATGCTACAAAGGAATGTTATTTATGGAAGAGACAACGAAACTCAGTGGAATGTTCACATGTCAGAGGAATCACTGCGTGGACGTATAAGGCACAATAACATAATTATAGCTCAAAGAATTGGTGTTCGGCTACCATGCCCAAAAGGAGCTGCCAGAAATGTTAAGACTCCATTAGAATCCTGGAAATTATATTTTCCAGACGAATTTATTGAGAAAATTGTTGAATACACTAATATATGGATAGATAAGAATCGAAATAACTATAACAGGGAGAGAGATGCAAGAGAAAGTGATAGCACAGAAATAAACGCTATGTTTGGATTACTGCTTTTAGCAGGTATGGTAAAATCTTCAAGAACAAAATAGAAGATCTATGGTCTTCGGATGGTTTTGGCATAGAAATTTTCCGAGTAACTATGTCAGTCAAAAGATTCAAGTTTTTGTTAAGAGCAATACGGTTTGATAACACTAGGACGAGGAGGCAAATAAAACAATATGATAATATTGCGCCTATCCGAGAAGTTTTTGAGAGCTTCGTTCAACAGTGCAAAATCAACTATTCCCACAGTGCTTATGTTACAATAGACGAAATGCTTGAAGCTTTTTGTGGACGTAGCTCCAAGCTTAAGCAATATATACCTAACAAACCTGCCAAGTACGGCATCAAGCTGTTTGCACTGAGTGACTTAAGAACTTATTACACGTCCAACTTGGAAATATATCCTGGGAAACAACCCCCAGGGCCATTTAAGTTGAGCTACTGTCCTTTAGACGTCACCCTTAGATTGATTGCTCCTATATCTGGTACTGGTCGTCATCTTACAGTTGACAACTGGTATGGTCCTATCCCTTTGGCGAAGCAGCTTTTACATCACCATAGGATAACAGTTGTAGTCAGCACCTTAAAAAAAACAAGTAAGAGATACCTCCTTCATTCATCAATAAAAAAATAAGGCCACAAAATTCTAGCTTATTTGCTTATCAGGACGACACAACACTCTTATCATATATACCAAAGAAAAATAAATGTGTTCTCCTGGTATCTACCCTCCACCACACTGATTCGATCGATGAAAGCACAGGAGAGAAACAGAAACCAGACATTTCAACTTGTTACAACAAGTACAAAGGTGGCGTTGACACCGTAGACCAAATAAAGTACCGGTACTCTGTGGCGAAAAAAAGCAACAGATGGCCACTCACGGTATTTTTTCCCCTGATGAATATTGGTGGTATAAACCCATAAATAGTATTGCAAACTAATGTCACAGATTTTGGTAACAGAAGAGTATTTCTAAAAGAGTTAGTGAAAGCTCTATGCAGGGAGCAAATGATCAAACGAGCATCTTTACCAACATTGCCTTACTTTCAATTTCTAAGCATTTTAAATATTTATGACAAAAAAACATTTTAATTGTTGCTTTACAGGAAGAGCAGTAGCAGATGTTCATCTTGCCGTCTGTACATGTGCAGAGAGCACACTACGTTTACCTGTATGTAATGTGTTGACATGAAAACCATGGATCATCATCATCTGAAGAGGATTCTTGAAAACCTAATTATTGTTTTACTTTTACCTATGTAATACACTGATCTTCAACCGACTAAATGTAATGTTAAAAAAACATATCATTCTGTAGTTAATGACAATAAATCTTAAAGAATATGTTTCAATTTTGATATCAGTAAATAAAACCGTTCTCTTTTAATTTAAATATGTTTAAATAATACGACTATACAGTATTACGACTTACATAACAAAATTGTAGTATGATATTTTTTTTATTAAAATACAATGTAACTACTTATAATACATCATTGGAATAAATTATTTACTCCAACCACACAGAAAAATAATATATTTAAAACAATATTCAAAAATAAAAAATCCGGTCATTTTTACACCACGAGACATGATACGAGATTATTCTTCACGCGCCTCATCCAGGGTTAAGCCTAACATCTATATTTGGAAAGGAAAGTTTTGATTTTAAAACTGTTATAAATTATAAATAAAATTGAATTAAATATAAGAATATTGAATTTATCAATATTATCCAATTATAACTTGCTCGCCAAATATATTATATAATGCAGGAATATTAAAATGATATTACACTAATGCACCGGCAATGTAGAGCTAACTGAATAAACTTGTTTATTAATTAACAACATTTATACAATGACGTCAATCAAAGGCTGCTATTGAATATGTATTCTTCTATAGCACATTGAAAGGCACATATTCAGCAAGACATAATGGTTGAAGTATATTTATTGTTTTCCGTTTGTATGTTTATTGTTTACAGTGTTTACAAAAATGTTTCGTCCCAAACGTTTATTACCGGATATTTTATGGTAAAGGAAATTAACAATGGTTATTAACTATCCCACAATGTTTTTCAGTACTAATCCAACAATTCTTTTAGGTTTTATTTTCATATTATTCTATTACATAGATCTTGTTGAATACAGAACTTTCTAACTGCTTTTTCTTTATCCTAGTAATTTAAGCACAGTAAAATTTTTAAAAGCTAAGTTAAAAGTTACATTATATACATTGTCACTTTCATAATGTTTACAAGGTAGGGGATGGCCACAAGAGTGTCGTGTGCCTTTTTTCACTAAAGTTGCAGGCAAAATATCAAGTCATTAGCTCATTTTATTCAGGACACACGTGTACAGACAAAATTCATACAGAAAAAAAACGTTTACATCACTTTGACAGTTAAAATTATCTCATAAATAGCATATTTTTTTTTCAATAAATTTCGTTTATATCTTAGAAGGCTTCATATAAAAAGTCTATAATTTTTATTTCAATGAAGTAACACCTGAAAAAACTCGTTGTTCATTATAACCATACATTTTGCAACTTTAAATCACAATAAATCCTCTTTATGTTTCTGATTAGAGACTATAGTAAAAACAATGTAATTGGCCAAATACTTCGTAATTTTGAGTTACTTATAACATTTACATAATTGCTAATAAACAACTTGAGGTCAAAAAGTTGAAAAGTGCACACCTGATGTAGGAATGCATTACCACTTAGCGGGCACGTCCAATTTTATGCATAGTAAACAACAATGAGGTAAGAAATTAAATGATGAAATAAGGTAAGAATTATCTCTGTCATAAAGTGCATTCACGTTGAAGTTTAAAACTAAAACTATAACTAAAGTTTAGTACAGCTTTTGAATTACAGTGGCAGAAAGAAAACAATTTTTACATTTATGATATGGATTTAATAAAGGCCCCCAAAGTACCTGGTACTACCCTTCGCTTTGCCTCTCAGGTTCATGCATACACCCTCAGGAAACCTAATACAGATAGGTTTACATAGTTGCTTTCTGATTAATGATCCCTATAAAAACTCTGTTTCTTGATACTGGTCTTATAAATTAATTAAGCATCTATATTTATTCCTTACATAAAAGTGGCAAAACTAACTCACTAATGTCTTACTTTTCTATATTGATTGCAAATATTTATCTATGGGAATTATTTCAAATAGCCTTATAATATAATTAGTTTCATTATTCTCACTTGTTTATGTTGATTATAGTATCGCCGAGATTGATTCTTTTTGTCGAGGAACATGTGATGATATGGCATAAGGGTAACATTCAAATATCCATTAACATTTATCCAACGTGGGAAATATGCCGTGTTTTTATAATTAAAACTAAGCCCATTGTATAAAAAGCGAGTTCCACTTGCCGCTATATACGAAAGGGACAGACATATATCGCAAGCGTTTACATTATAACAGTATTTCACTGTAAGAAAACCTACATAATTTATATTAATTAATTTAAATTATAACCGGTGATATCAACTTTTGTCACGTGACGTGATAATTGAACTCAGCCTTTAGAATGTAAACATATAATATAGTAAGAAAGGTCATTTGTATTGAATAATTTTTCTTTTTGTGAAACTGCATAAAACAAGACATTGTAATGTTTAGAAGTTCGTCTAAATATGCTTGATTGAAAATAATATTTCCATCTTATTTCTATGTTTAGGATGGATAAAATGTTATTCTGTCGTTTAAATATATTTATAAAATGAAAAATAATAATAATACTATGTAACTAAGGATATTTTCTAATTACTTATTGTTAATGAATAATTATTTTTATAGCCTCACATATTGCCTATTTGAAACAATTTTCATCATTAAAAGAATTTGTTAAAAACAAATAAATTAGATTTGTAGTGTTTTAACATCAGAAGCCTACTATTTATTTTAATTATAAATTTATTTAAATTTATATAAATTATTTTAAATTTATTTTAATGATATGAAAGTAGGTATAAATATTGCTAACTAGTTGCATTAGTTCCTACATCCCAACGACATCCTCTATAAATATGCGTTTCTAGATACCGGACAATCTGTTGGAATGAAGGAGAACTAAAAGCAGAATTGTCATAGCACAGGATATTGCTTGCCAGGGATTTATGGGAATTGCCGTTCAGATGGCTTCTTATATTGGCCCACAGGTAGAGTGTCGTCAGTTTAGCCTTAGGATGGCCCATAATATGCGGTGTATTACAAAAAAAATATATTTTATTCATGAACGTGTTTTAATAATTATTATTAACATTCTTAACTTGCTTGGAAATGAATAATATTTATAATTTGATCGTAGGCAAATAAATTCCACATTCAGAATTACAAAAAAACTTAAAGCTACTAAACCTAGAATATATCCTGGTCGATGCAATAAGCGGTGTGAAGAAAGCGTTTTTTACAATTGATTGTTGAGTAAATGTTGAGATTAAAGGGACGGCTTTTGTCTTTTTAGTACAGCTATTACCTCGTTTATTCATATTGAATTATGTATTAAAACGTTTCTTTTAATTAGGAAAACTTCGAAAGAAGCTTATAAGGCATCAATACTCACGGTTTTAAATTAACCTGAATAAATAATTAAAAGCGATTGTAAATATTGTAATATTGCAGGGCTATTTTAGTATGTCAAATTGTTTATCAAATAACATTTAGTAATAGGGCTGTTTAAAGGATTTCTGTAAAGATTAAAAGACAAATATTATTCTTGTGCTACAGGTGATTACTTAACGTTTGCTATAAGTTTAAATGTTAGATAAGTTTCACGTGGTTCAAAATATTACGACCGTCTAAATATCCGTAAAAAAGAAGTATGAAAATAATTAATATAATCCCATAAAATTTTGATATACGATTCTTAAGAAAATGCTGAAACCTCGTTACAGAGAACACTGACTCCAGTAATAGATTAAATAGAAGTCTATAAAACGCTGCTTTATCTATCCATTAATATAACCTAGTGCCATATTTTTATTTATAAATATTTTGCTTTGTTAAATATTTAATAATTTAAATGACCCTCAGTTATTATTGGCAATTCCCATGCACACAGTACCAAAGTTTTAAATTTATATTGTTGTTGTGTATTTCTTTTATTTTTTTCTGTATTTATAAAAGTTACTTACTTCAAAAAGCTATTGATAGTTATTATTTCCTCTCTGATTTCACACATAACTACCATAAAATCTGTGAGTGTGTAAAGTTAAAAAAAACTATTACACTTTTTTAGAAATTAAATTTAAAATTTTTTTGTGAATAACTGAGTGATGAGTCCAAACGTAGGGGTATTCATACCAATAAGAGAAAAAAACTGCCGGAACTGTGCTGACGGAACGATACTGCCCAATTGATTAGTAGGTTTTGCTTATCCGGTCGGTTGCTCTTATACTTTTCGTTGAGTGAGTACTTTTTTTCTTTGAGAACCTATAATCCTTATCATCGCAATCATCACTTGAACAACTGATATTACTATGATGGAAAAAAATAGAGATTTTAATTAGTAATATTAAAAAGTAATTCAATAATTTCCATAGAATCTCCACTATCCCTTTACGCATACTTTATTACTTTAATCTATTATGCGGTGTTTTGCTATGGAAATTAACTCTTATATTTCATTTTGATAAAAACCTTTTTTTATTAGAAGGGCATTTTTGTTCATGTCCAATTCCACACAGTGCAGTATGAATAGAACCTTTGTCATTTATCATACGTTATTTAAGATGAGGATCAATTACTTGTCCTACAATACAATTGCAAGTATAGTTTTAATACGAGAAATGGTCTCTCACAATGCATTATTATTATTAGAACTGTCGTTTTTTTTATTGTTGTTAATAATGGCAATTCATAATTCATATGAATGTTTATAACAATTTTTTATTTAAAAAAAATACCGTAGATTACAGGGAAACCATGTTGCTTTAGTACACTGCGAACGTATGGCCTTAAACTGACTTAAGATTAACAAAATAGAAAGTTTGATCATTATGTCTTTCTTTTAAACAGCAAGTAATAACAAATTTCAATTTTGAATAAATTTAACTAAAACCAGTTACATGGAAACTGGAACTCCTAATAGCGTACTCCTAAATTGTTAAAAAATGTATTTGTTTATAGTCAGTGATATACACAAATACCTGCATTCATGTATTTATTATAAATAAAATATACCATTTTTATATTGACTAGTTTAATCAATTTACCTTAATTATGTACGGATGCAAATATTTGATCAAGACAAATATTTTGTATAAACATATGAAGCATGATTGTCTCTAGAGTGAAAGTGTGTTAAGGAGTGGAGCTTATGGAAAATACCGTTTATTTAAACTAATCACAAAGCTTTTTACCGTCCTACCAAATTACACCTTCTTGAGTAAGAAATAGTACCACTCGGGAGGATAAAAAAATTCCTTTAGGAGTCCTGGTGGTGACTTAAAATTAATTTATTGTACGATTAACTGTTTATCTACTTATCAATACAGTGATAAATTTATTGAAATTTTATGTAACCTCAACTAAGCCAGTTACACGACAGGTTCTGTGGGGTATTCCTGGCTTATTTATTTAAAATTAAGCGTTAAACTCGCTTAGGAAACCTAATTTTCAAACTGAGGAACAGAATTTTATTTTTAAGTACAATAATTTCGTATTTATCAGATCTGTGATATTAAAACCACAATTTAGAGCTGGAAAAGCTTATTATCTCTGTATATGTCATCTTGATTTGAACATGCACAATGTAATTGGGTGTGTAACCTGTATTGTAGCATGTCAATAAAATAAATAAATAAATATGTCTTTCTATCCATCCAGACAGTTTCGTGAAAACGAAATGACCTGTTGGTATAACAATTTTGCATAAAGGTTCGTAAAAATGTTTAAACAAAATAGTTGTTCGGATACTTATAGTACTCCATGGGACTTGTCTAAGCATTAGCAAATATTTTTTACACTGGTCTAATAAATTAAACATGATAGCAACGGGCCCATGACAGATATATTTCTATACAAACTGTACAATTATATTGATAATTTAATTGATATTAATACATGTTAACATAATTAATTATCCATACAGTGAAAATGAAAATAACGCAGTTAAACGTAAATTTTTAAATCTTGGTGAAAATACATGATTTTGGCATAATTTTATGTTTTAGTAGCCTCCCTTCGCCAACATAACTTTTAAATTAAAACACTGTCGTAATATTTAAATCATAACTCAATTAAAAAAATTGAATGTATAAATATATCGGCTTCATATATCGATTAAGAGTATAAATTGGATAATATTTTGTAATAAAATATCCATTTCATATATTGGAAAACTAATTATATATTGTATGATGGTGCATGTCCAGCCATGAAATATTTGTAGCAAACTTAAGGAAAACTATTACTCGACATGTAGTGTGCCTTACGCATAGCTTATAAATATTTAAATCTCAATATTAACTGAATTATAAAATATTTTATTTGTATGTCTATAATGTAAATTTTTCTGACATTCAAGACAGACGTTTACCAAATTTGAATCATATTTGTTAGGTTTACAAATTTGTTAGCTGACCAAAGTTTGAAAGCCTAAGAATATTTACATATTTTTCTAACACATATGTAATGTGACTATAATAGTAAGGTCCAACTATCGAATATGGATGATTGTGATTTTTGTTTCAATTTATTTTCTGTATGGTTTTCAGCCTGTATGTCTGCCGACAAAACAGCTTGAGAATAAAATATGTTTTATCTTTGAAGTTTTTGGTACGTAATTTCAGCGAAACGTATAATATGTCACGTACTTAAAAAAAAAGAAAAAGACACCACTGTTCTAAAAGACATCAGATCATAAACTGACCCACGGTCCAGCAAACAATTATTATTACCACAAGCCAGGAATTGGGTTCTTTGATGTTCATAACACTGACACGTGTAGTTCATTATCAAGTTATTAAACATCATAAATGATGTTGTTCGGTAAACCCAGACTACTTATATTAATATGAAGTGGTTTTCTTGGAACTGAAAATAGGTTTGAAACCATATTGTATTGTTAATGATTTAGTATTTAATTATTTTACCACAGTCTCTGTAGCTACAAATATAATTTAATACTCATAAAATGTATTATTAGGTAATAATTTTATCTGTGAAATTCAAAATAAAAGAATCAAGAATCAAGAATTTTTTATTTTGTCGTTGACATAATGCATATGTATTGACAAAGTCATATTACAGCTTGAATTAGCTACAGTCAATTCTTCAATAATTATGACAAAACATTTTAAATATTTGAATATATCATTAGCTAACAGGCATGGGTTTAAGTTTTACTTGGCTATAATAAATAAATATTGCACATAAAAATAGATATTGCACATAAAATTAACATACATAAGAATAAATTATCACAGACAAAATAATTATCATGAAAGACAAAAATAGCATAAAAACACTGAAGTCAAATAACAAATAAAACTGCACATAAAAGTTTAAATACAACATATACAACAATATTGCACCAGCTCATAAATTTAAATGTATCACAAGTTTCAATTATAGGCAAATAGTTTATCTAAAAAATATCTATTTGTTCCAAAAGCAAAAATTCTTGAACTGAATAGACTGGGTTATTCAACAGCCATTCATAAAATTTTGTTAATAAGAACTTTTAATTGTTAAAGTAATATTGCTAATTTTAATATATTTATTAATTTTATTATAGATTTTAAAAGACATTTCTACGTGACTATTGAGTGTTTTCTCTAGCCTGGAATGCGTCCTTGATATATTACTACTATTTCTAGTGTGATAAGAATGCACATCATTTTGAAAAGTTAAAAGTGGGCATTGTTTTCAGTGCATAAGATAAAAGTTCATAAATATACAAATTAATTATTGTTGGAATTTTTTATTATTGAAACAGTATATGATGCCAGCAGTGGGCATCATATACTGCATTTGCGAGAATACGAATAACTTTTTTTTGAATAATTAAAATCTCTTTTGTTCTACTGCAACCACCCCAGAACATTAGGCCATATCTATAGATACTTTGAAAGAATGCAAAATAAACAATTTTTAAATAGCTCATATCAACAAGGGCTTTAAGACGTCTAATCAGATAGACAACTCTAGATAGCCTAATTGACACATGATCTACATGGGAATTCCATTGAAGTTTGCTATCTAAATGCATCCTAAGAAACTTGACACACTCATCCTTGGGTTGTAAATTTTGGTCAAAAGGCCTCAAACTAAAGACTAAATGTTGGGTTTTATCAGAATTCAACTTGAAATGATTGCTTTTAAACCAGATTTCCCCCTCATTTACCGCACTGTTTATTAGATGGGAAAGTTCACCCATCATGCCAGCGGCTGCAAAAAAGGTGGTGTCATCCGCATATAAAATTGATTTAACTGGATATGAAATATTTGATGGTAAGTCATTTATTGAAATCAAAAAAATTAAGGGTCCAAGCACAGAACCTAGAGGTACTCCATGCTCCACCCTCACCCTGTTTGACCAATCTCCATTAATATAAACAAGCTGTTCTCTATTGGTTAAATATGATTCAAAAAATTGTAGGGCAGATCCTTTAATACCGTAAAATTCTAATTTTAACAACAATTCCTGGTGATCGACACAGTCAAAAGCCCAAAAAGGTAAACATAAAGTTGAGGCGTTATATGTGCAAAGCCTTTGACTTCACGCAATACTTTGAAAGTTTTTGGCGTTACTCTTGATTGCTAAACTGGACTTTTCTTACTATGTGAAATCCATATTTACAAACGTTAAAACCAAGTTGAAATCTATGTATGAGGTAAGCACAATTCCTCAGACTCTTCTAAATTAGAAATTATAAGATATTCAATTTTCCCTTTAATAACCTCTGCTCTTCCAACATTTGCTTTTTGTTTAACACGGGAAAACGTGATGGTTCTCGCCCGTTTACAGAATAAGGCATGGAGATTTGTTTATGGTTTGAGGAAGTTTGATCACATAAGCGAGTAACGATTAAGTGCTGGGGTTTTGGATTACTCCTATCTTCAAACCGTTAAGCTGATTCATAAGATTCTTCAGACGGGAAGGCCAAATTTTCTTAGGAGAAAGCTGGTTTTTAGGCATGAGGTGTTTCAGCGCTATACTCGACAGGATAGTCTATTACACCATTTAAACACTTTGGACAAAAAGAATATATTGCTCTGCCCACTGCAAATAAAAAACGCAACCTCTTAAAATATATGTTAGATAGCGGCCGGATTTATTTTAGTGATAAATGTTACTCATAGTTTTATTATTGTGTTAATTATGTATAATGAATTTTGTGTACTTTGACAGGAATTTTTTATCTATTATTTATTTATTTATTGGTAAGGGAGACTCATGGATGAAGGTAAATAATCAAAGAGTTCATTACTTCCGGACAATGCTTTATTTCCCCTTCATATATACAATACTTGTAAATTTCAACATTTATTTACGTGTTCTTCGTTTTTTATTTATATAATAGCTCATTTTATAATACTGAGTCCATGAAAAATTTCACATTAATTTTAAAATGTTATCAGTGGTATACCAAGTATATACTTTACTTTTATTATTGCCACTTTAAGGGAATTTTGTTTAAGTCTACGAAATTAAAACTAGACAAAAAGTAAAATACACTTTTGCAAAAAGTATTATTTTGACCTTTCAGTAAAATGCAAATAAAATGTTAAAACATAAACATTTACATACGCACATACACGTAGATAACTGTCATGAACTATATTAGAAAAATAACTAAATGTTTAATCTGCTAAAGTATATAGAAGATACGTTTTACCTTATGTGGCAACTCATTAGAAAACAACCCTGAAAAATTAATATTTTTACATTTGTATCATGTGATTAATTCTAATAATTTCATGTAATAATCTAGACAAACAAGATCCACAAACGTACAACCGTGGTACAAAGGTTCTTTTATTCCAAGAAATAAGTTTTATTTTTGTGGATTTAAAGATTTAAGATTTAGTGGAGATCTAAGATTTAAAAGGAAGTCTGTCTTGCTATCTAGCTGTCTTTTTACCTAACGTTTTACCTTGTTTCAATTATTAAAAATCCCAACAATAATTAATTTGTATATTTATGAACTTTTATCTTATGCACTGAAACAATGCCCACTTTTAACTTATCAAAATGATGTGCATTCTTATCACACTAGAAATAGTAGTAATATTTCAAGGACGCATTCCAGGCTAGGGAAAACACTCAATAGCCACGTAGAAATGTCTTTCAAAATCTATAATAAAATTAATAAATATATTAAAATTAGCAATTACTTAAACAATCAAAATTTCTTATTAACAAAATTTTATGAATGGCTGTTGAATAACCCAGTCTATTCAGTTCAAGAATTTTTGCTTTTGGAACAAATAGATATTTTTTAGATAGCTATAAGCCTATATTGATACTTGTGATACATTTAAATTTATGAACTGGTGCAATATTGTTGTAGACGTTATATTTAAACTTTTATGTGCAGTTTTATTTGTTATTTGACTTCAGTGTTTTTATGCTATTTTGTCTTTCACAATAGTTATTTTGTCTGTGATAATTTATTCTTATGATTGTTACTTTTATGTGAAATATCTATTTTTATGTGCATTATTTATTTATTTATTCCCCCCACCCCCCCCCCCCCCCACCCCCCCCCCCCCCCACCCCCCCCCCCCCCCACCCCCCCCCCCCCCCACCCCCCCCCCCCCCCACCCCCCCCCCCCAAATTAAATATTTAAAACGAGTTTTGCCGGCAATAAGTTCATCTATGATTGAGGGTAGTGGACTTTTGAATGATTTTATCAACAATTTACCTTTTGAATTACACGTACCAACTTATCAGTATCTGGGGCCTGGCACAAAACTCGAAAAAAGACTAAAAAGAGGAGATCCTGGTATAAATAAATTAGATCAAGCTGCTATGGAACACGATATTTTTTATTCAAAACATAGAGACACAAATTCCAGACATATAGCAGATAAAGTTTTGCAAGATAAGGCAATTGATAGATTTTTATCAAAAGATGCTAGTTTAGGTGAAAGATTTGTTGCGCATCCAACAGCTGGAGCAATGTTTTTGAAGAGAAAACTAGGAATGGGAATCGAAGAGAACTTGAAATTTTAACTATATAAATGGAGGTGAACGTAAATTTCAGCAAAAATCAGGAAAGAAAAAAAATAAAATCCGCTTTTAAGAAGTAAAATACCCGTTAGTATTCAATTTAAAATAGATCAACTAAAAAATGGCGAAGATAAGATATTTTTAAACAAATAGACAATACAATAAACTCGAAAAACATAAGAAAAACAATAAAGGAACCAGAATAGAATTTTCTTATAATCAGTTGAAAGAACTTAAAAATGGTGGACTTTTGAAAGATTTATTAGATCTTGGAGAAAATATTCCAGTTGTTAAAAATGTTGTTCCTTATGTTCGTAAAGCTGCTCCAATCGTTAAAAAAGATGTGATTCCTATTGTTCGAAACATTTTAAATTGGTTTAGATAAAGAGTTGGAAGATGTTACAGGATCTGGATTTAGATGAAAAAACTTTGAATTACGTGAAATCAAACATTGAAAAAAAAATTTAAACCTTTAACATTCGGGGAATTGGAAGAAATCTGCAAAAATATTAAACATTTTAGAGGAATCTTCATGAGAGATACATTACCTGAAAAAGTTAAGAAATTTGAATGTGGAATTGTGAATTTAGACTCGATTATGGGAAGTGGAACACATTGGATTTGTTATTATAAAAATGATAAGAATGCATATTATTTTGATTCGTATGGAAGAATTGAGGACAAACCACCGAGAGAATTGATTAAATATTTGAAAAAATCAAGCGTCTACTACAATGATTCTCAGATTCAAGACTATAAAGATCCCCCAATTTGTGGTCATTTATGTGTTTTTGTGTTGAATGAACTGAGTGATGGTAAAGATTTTAAAGAAGTTGTTAACAAATTATTACTTAATAAATATGGATTCACAAAATATTTTTGACGTATTTGGAACACAAAATTATTCAAAATGTAGATAATAGTTTGAATTTTGATAGTTTGAGAAATGAGTTTGATAACAAGTTAGAAAATTTATTACAAAACCTTCCAGATTCAGATATGTTTTGCTATCGAGATTGAAGATTTTAAAGCAGAATATGATAACAAACTTGCAAATTTCATGAGTTCAAATGAAGTTGCTGATAAAATGAAAACATTGGAAAAAGAAGTTGATGATGGTTGTAAAAAAAATATTTACCAATTTAATGTCTCATATCGAAAAAGCTGATAAAATTACTGAAGCGATCAAAGTTGAAAAGAATTATGTTAGTTTGGCTAATAAAAAAAGAATTGTCGGTGTTCGGACCTGGTATTGACAAACATGATGTTGTTGTTAAAGAACAAATTTTAAAACCTCTAAAATTATCAGGAAAACATCGATATTGTTGATTTACATGATCCGAATGTTAAAAATGCCTTAGATTTTAAAGGAAAAAGAATTAGCGGTGTTAGTAAAGGAATTAATCCATTTGATGTTGTTGTAATGATTCAATTAGAAGATCCTATTAAAATGTTTAATGAACTAAAACAAAATTATGAGAATCATAAACAGCATGTTAAAGATTTTACAACAGAAGTCTATGAAAAGTTAGAAGCCAGAAATAGAAGATCAGTAGACGATGTTGGTGAAATTAATGAAAAACCTTACTAATTTTAAAGATTCTTTTGATAAGTTTAGTTTAGATGCTACGAAAACTTTTGAGAATATTGGTCATAAATTTGTTGAATACAATGATTCTTATGCTGTCAAATTTCAAAAATTAGAAGAAAAAATTAATAAGTTCGAGGAAAGATTTGGAAGATATAGGTCTTCATGTAGGATTTTATGGATGATAAAATTTCCTTATATAAATGGCGCTCATATACTGTGTGAGGTGTAAGGCAAAAACTGAAACAAATGATATAAAATACTATGCAAATATCAATGGAGTTAAGAGAGTTTCTGGAAAATGTGCTGAATGTAACACTAAAAAGAGCCAATTTATAAAAACTTGAAATTTTTTCTTAATAAAATAGAGATGGCGGGACATTACAGTGATTTCGATCTTTTTATAATGCAACACGAAAGAGATTTGAAAAAAGAACATTGGGATGATATTTTCTCAAAAATATGAATTATCCGAAGATATGATGAGATTATACGTAAACAAATTGAATTAGTATAACATTGCTAAATATCAAAATCTGTCCCCAGAGTTCATTCAAGAAAATATACATTATCAATTAAAAGATCATATGTCTGTTCTTTGTCTCTATCAACACTTGAGTATAAAATTTTTTGGATGAAAATAAAGATACAGTTGATTGGAACAATATTATAGATAGCGGTTACTATCCTGTGCAGATTTTATTGAAATATGTGGCCGAAAATTGCAAAATTTAAGGAAGATAATCCTGAATATGACGAAGTAGATCATTAAAAATGACTAAAATTTATATCTTTTCTTATAAAAACGTACATTAGATCTATGAAAAAATGATTTCTTTCTTATACATGATGTTTAAAATTTCTAAATTTTCTCTTATTAAATGGCGGACTACAGAAAATATGCTAGTGATATTGAAAAGGGCGGAGTTTAAAAATTTCTATCCAATTAGTAAACAACATTTGAATGAACCGAATAAAAGAACTGAGTTTAATATTGATTTTGGAGGTAACTTTTGCTCGTCTAACTTCCAGTTTTATATTTCTGGAACTTTAACAAAACAAGACGGTCAAGCATATCTTGGAACTGATAATGTTAGATTAATCGATAATTTTATACCGTTTTTTATTTTCTAAGATTGAAGTAAGAAAACACAATAAATTGATAGAAAGAAGTCGAAAACTGTGGCCAATTAAGCACAATTAAAGGAACTATTTCGTATTCAAAAAGTGATGTTATTTCTCAAACTTCTAATGGCTTTGAATCAGATTTTAAATTTGGTGTTTTTGAAGCAGCTGGAAATTTATCTCATTTTGGATTAGGATTTTTTGAAAATGTTACTATTCCGATCTATAAAGGAGGATTTTATCTAAGTTTTATAAGAGCAGAAGACGATGATGTGATTCTGAAGACTGCAACTGGAAATGTTATGCCTGTTGATGGAAAAATAACAATTACAGATTTTTTATTAGAGTTCCAATGATTGATTATAAAACCACGAGTAAAATTAGGTTGATTGATGAAATTACAAAAAGTCAAAAACATTATGTTTATAATTTTCTAGATTGGCAATGTATTGAACAAAAAGGTATTTCCGGAACAACTTATTCGTTCGATATTACAAATATTTATAGAAATATCTTCAATCCCAAGTTCGTTATCATTGGTTTTCAAACAGGTAGGCAGAATAATCAAGAAAAAAATCCTTCAAAGTTTGATAGTTTGGATGTAAAAAATATCAGAGTAAAATTGAACGGTTCTTATTATCCAGATGAATTATAAAATTTAAACATTTCAGGAGGTCTTTTCAGAATCATGTATCAGATGTATCAAGATTTTAAGAAAGTTTACTGTAATAATAAGGAAATGTATTACAATCCTAAAGAAATTTTTTAGCGAATAGACCTATTTATGTCATTGATACAACAAAGAGTATGACAAATATTTCTGGTTCAAAAGAACGATATAATTATCAATATGGATTTTCAAAAAGCTGTTACAAACGCGATTTGTTATGTGGTTGTGGTTTCTGAGAAATTTTTAGCCTATGATGTGATTAAGAACGATATTAGAGAAATTCAGTAAAATTTTTGAAAAAATCGTCTTATTGTCTATATTATTCATTGGATAATTCTACAACTTTACAGAATTATTAAAGACATTGATATAAGTATTCACTTTTAATTTCAAAAGAATATCTTAAAAAATGGGGATGATATTAACAAAAAACTATTCCAAGGTCATCTTAAGGGTTGGACCGGAAGTTATGATTTTAAAAAATACTTTAATATTTACTGATCCTATATACCAAATTTCAGCAAAAAAGCTCCAATAGTTCTCGAGATATGAGTTTTAAGATAAGGGATGATTGGGGTAGTTTTTGAAAATTTTGTTATTTTCATGTAATTTTAAGTTGAACTCGCTTGTTTTTGAAGTTTCAGTTTTTTCTGATTATTTTTTTTTATGAATATTAAGAAATAGGGGATGATTTCACCCTTATGGATAAGTTAAGTCGAAAGAGTTAAGTATTTACTATATGTGTACCAAATTTCATTAAAATCGGTTGAGTGGTTTTTGAAATATAAAATTATTAATAAACTTGTAAACTAGCACTCCTAATTGAACAACTTATATAGCAGAGATATAGCTTATAACTTTCGAGACTCTCCGTAGCTCAGTTAGTAAGACGCTTGCCTTCAAAGCCTGAGGTTCTGGGTTCAAATCCCAGAGCTTCAGGCGCGCTTTTTATTGAGGAAGACATGGTTGTCGTTCAGTGGTTGGGGACAAGTCTTTACACGAGTGGGCCATAGTGTAATGACTATAGAACAAGCCGAGTAATGACAACTGTGGTTGGCGCGCCATTTGCTTCCTCACCTTTCCACTTCATTCCTTAATTCCTTCTCTTCCTTAATTCGTTCATTACATTCTCACATCGTTCATTAATACAACATTACACTTACAAAACACCCAACACAAATTCCCTAATTGTATCTCTCCATCAACTTCTACACAGTAGTTACCAAAGAAAAAAATGAGACTTGGGAACAAAAAAATTCCAGAGTCTAAGACCCGAATTACAGCTCCTGGCCATTAACTTGGTTGGACAGTAGCAGTGCAGGGCCAAGTCTCTAAACAATAGACACCGTAGAAGTTGAATGTGATGTGATTCCCCATAGCGCAAAACACGCACACTAACAACACTACACCAAAGACACAATCATTCATTTTGTCTTTTACAATAATTGATGATGTTCATATTATTCTCTTTCATTCCTTCTAAAACTTCAAAAAATATACTCTTTCGTTGATGAAAAATCTCGATTTCTTCCGGAATAATCTTTGTAATCATAGACAAAATATCCTAAATAGTTGTACAATAGAATGAAATTATTTCTATTTATCTCTGTTGTAGAAATGTAAACACAAACATTTGCGCTGAAAAATTTATATCTCGGCAGAGTTAGTTCCATAATCTCCATTTATAAAAAAATCTTTTTGTTTAAATGGAAGAGTATAATGCCAACTGTTACAAGTGTTATAATAGAGTAGAAATTATTGATAAAAAATATTTAGTTTGTAGAGATTGTAATTTAATTTTGTACGAAAGACCTAAACCTAGGAAATTTCGAAATAAACTAACACATTTGAATAATCTGCTTACAAAATTACAATACGGAGGTGAAAAACAAACAAAATTTGTTACAGAATTTAGAAAACAGAATAAAAATTTTTACTTATCTCTCATAACCCTTGAAAAAATTATTTTCCTTTTCAAAGAATACATTAGGTTTGTAGGTATCGATACACACGTTTTATTATGAGAAGATTTTACCTATAATCTTTCACTATTTGGATATTGAATTTGATTATGATTTTAAGCCTGAAATCTTTGATGATTTTATAGTACATTTGGAGAAATTAAATGAAGAACCTCGTCAAAAGAATGTGGTTTTACTCACATTCTCCCCGACTTCTCGAGTGATTGTTAGCAAATTCCATCATTTCCGTTTATAAGTTTTAATTTATAGTTTATTCGTAGCAGACATTTCAAATAGATTGATTTAAGAAAGTAGAAGCAAAACAGCTATAGATTCGGTTAATTTTTCATTCGTGAGTTACAGATTCGTTTATTGTCCTTTAAAACAGTATTTTCCCTTGATTTTCTGTTGGCTCCGAAAGTGGTCTAGAACCGCCATATTACTATCTACTTATATATATATATATATATATATATATATATATATATATATATATATATAATTTCAATAAACATTGAATAACAAAAAGTACTTGCTCCGCCGGGAGTCGAACCCGGATCTCTCACTTGCCGGGTGAATGTGTTACCATTACACCACAGAACGCTTACTTTTTCCGATTTAATTATTTTGTATTTGGCCGTATCTGTCACATATGCGTTTAAATAAGTAAACTAACATATGATCGGAAGACCAACTACCTGTTAAAATGACTTTATTTACAATAAATTGTATAAATGGCAATAGCCTTATTTAATTTCAATAAACATTGAATCACAAAAAGTACTTGCTCCGCCGGGAGTCGAACCCGGATCTCTCACTTGCCGGGTGAATGTGCTACCATTACACCACAGAGCGCTTACTTTTTTCCGATTCAATTATTTTGGCCGTATCTGTCACATATGCGTTTTAATAAGCAAACTTACATATGATCGGAAGACCAACTACCTTTTTGTTATCATATCATTTTGTTAAATCATACATACTGATCAGTCTAGAACATAAAACAAGACAACATTCAAGAGTGTTTTAAATTAAAAGGAATACCCCAAATACCACTAATGCCCTGATAAAAACTACAACAGATTAAAATTAAAGCACATGGAGTAAGCTCTTAAAATTATGTTGAAGACAAAAAATCCATTAGGTCTAAATATAAGATAACTTTTAAATAATTTTAATACATTCAAAAGTTGTCATAAAATTACCAATTGTTTTCCCTCCTTTATAAAATTCATTTGTCTCAAAAAGATTTAATTAGAAAATTTTACGTCAGCTGGACTTTATCAAATGTTATGCTCTGTGTTTACATTTATGTTTTCTTAATTCTTGTTTACGTGTAATAGTTTGTATTAATTTTTATTTAAAACTTCCTGAAGACGAGGGTATTAAATCTCCGAAATATATAAGTAAAATATGGTTCTTTTGTTTTCTTCTATTCAACACAGTGATTAGTAAGTAAGCCATTTGGCAGATACGAAAATCGAGCAACAAAAGCCTGCTGGTATTTCTCCTTTATCCTCTTTATTATAATTTTCTTGAATGAACTCTGGGGACAGATTTTGATATTTGGCAATGTTATACCAATTTAACTTATTAATGTACAATCGCATCATATCTTCGGATAATTCATATTTTTGAGAAATGTCATCCCAATGTTCTTTTTTCAAATCTCTTTCGTGTTGCATGATAAAAAAGATCGAAAGCACTGTAATGTCCCGCCATCTCTATTTATTAGGAAAAAATTTCAAAATCAAGTTTTTATAAATTGGCTCTTTTTTGCGTTACATTCAGCACATTTTCCAGAAATTCTCTTAACTCCATTGATGTTTGCATAGTATTTTATATCATTTGTTGCAGTTTTTTCTTTACATCTCACACAATATATGAGCGCCATTTATATAAGGAAAATTAGTCATCATAGCCGCCTAATCCATTAAATCTGTTATCAATGTTTTCAAAAGATTTATTAACATCTTCTTTAAATTTATTAAAGTTTTCTTCTAGTTTATTTACTTTATCGAGATATAAAGAGTATTGATCATCTATTCTTTTAAGTAATTCATTATTATGTGTTACATTCTCATTGAAACGTGTACCTAAATTTTCAAAAAAGTTTATTTTCTCATTGAAATGTGTATCAAAATCTTCCAGAATTTTGTTAATTACTTCACCAACTAATACATTAACACTATTTTTATATGTATTAAAGTTTTCTTCTAGTTTATTTACTTTATCAAGTAATTCACCAACATCGTCTACTGATCTTCTATTTCTGGCTTCTAACTTGTCATAGACTTCTGTTGTAAAATCTTTAACATGCTGTTTATGATTCTCATAATTTTGTTTTAGTTCATTAAACATTTTAATAGGATCTTCTAATTGAATCATTACAACAACATCAAATGGATTAATTCCTTTACTAACACCGCTAATTCTTTTTTCCTTTAAAATCTAAGGCATTTTTAACATTCGGATCATGTAAATCAACAATATCGATGTTTTTCTGATAATTTTAGAGGTTTTAAAATTTGTTCTTTAACAACAACATCATGTTTGTCAATACCAGGTCGAACACCGACAATTCTTTTCTTATTAGCCAAACTAACATAATTCTTTTCAACTTTGATCGCTTCAGTAATTTCATCAGCTTTTTTTCGATGTGAGACATTAAATTGGTAAATAATTTTTTTACACCATCATCAACTTCTTTTTCCAATGTTTTTATTTTATCAGCAACTTCATTTGAACTCATGAAATTTGCAAGTTTGTTATCATATTCTGCTTTAAAAATCTTCAATCTCGACAGCAAAAATATCTGAATCTGGAAGGTTTTGTAATACATTTTTCTAACTTATTATCAAACTCATTTCTCAAACTATCAACATTTCAAACTATTATCTACATTTTGAATAATTTGTGTTCCAAATACGTCAAAAATTATTTTGTGAATCCGTATTTATTAAGCAATAATTTGTTAACAACTTCTTTAAAATCTTTACCAGTACTCAGTTCATTCAAAACAAAAACACATAAATGACCACAAATTGGGGGATCTTTATAGTCTTGAATCTGAGAATCATTGTAGTAGACGCTTGATTTTTTCAAATATTTAATCAATTCTCTCGGTGGTTTGTCCTCAATTCTTCCATACGAATCAAAATAATATGCATTCTTATCATTTTTATAATAACAAATCCAATGTGTTCCACTTCCCATAATCGAGTCTAAAATTCACAATTCCACATTCAAATTTCTTAACTTTTTCAGGTAATGTATCTCTCATGAAGATTCCTCTAAAATGTTTAATATTTTTGCAGATTTCTTCCAATTCCCCGAATGTTAAAGGTTTAAATTTTTTTTTCAATGTTTGATTTCACGTAATTCAAAGTTTTTTCATCTAATCCAGATCCTGTAACATCTTCCAACTCTTTATCTAACCAATTTAAAATGTTTCGAACAATAGGAATCACATCTTTTTTAACGATTGGAGCAGCTTTACGAACATAAGGAACAACATTTTTAACAACTGGAATATTTTCTCCAAAATCTAATAAATCTTTCAAAAGTCCACCATTTTTTAAGTTCTTTCAACTGATTATAAGAAAAATTCTATTCTGGTTCCTTTATTGTTTTTTCTTATGTTTTTCGAGTTTATTGTATTGTCTATTTGTTAAAAATATCTTATCTTCGCCATTTTTTAGTTGATCTATTTTAAATTGAATACTAACGGGTATTTTTTTTCTTAAAAGCGGATTTTATTTTTTCTTTCTGATTTTTGCTGAAATTTACATTCACCTCCATTTATATAGTTAAAATTTCAAGTTCTCTTCGATTCCCATTCCTAGTTTTCTCTTCAAAAACATTGCTCCAGCTGTTGGAAGCGCAACAAATCTTTCACCTAAACTAGCATCTTTTGATAAAAATCTATCCATTGCCTTATCTTGCAAAACTTTATTCTGCGATATGTCTGGAATTTGGTGTCTCTATGTTTTTGCATAAAAAATATCGTGTTCCATAGCAGCTTGATCTAATTTATTTATACCAGGATCTCCTCTTTTTAGTCTTTTTTCGAGTTTTGTGCCAGGCCCCAGATACTGATAAGTTGGTACGTGTAATTCAAAAGGTAAATTGTTGATAAAATCATTCAAAAGTCCGCTACCCTCAATCATAGATAAACTTATTGCCGGCAAAACTCGTTTTAAATATTTAATTCCATCAGGTTTTTCAATCATTTCATCAAGTTTGTTCGAAATAAAATCTTTAATCGCTTTCTTTTTCGTTCAAAAAATTGTTGTTTCCAGCCTTTTCTTGAGCATAAATATAATTAATAATTCCATCGAGTTTTGTCAAATCGTCGATATATCTGTATTCAATCTTATTATCACTGTATTTTCTCACACCTGATCCTTTGATTCTTTTTTCCCAAATTGGTTTAATCAAATTGAGATATTTTTTACCTTTACTTGACTTTGGTTTCTTAGTTGATGGATCATTATTTTTGTAAATTGAATCAGATTTCCATAAAATTTCAGTATACTTTTTCAAGTCTTCTTCAGAATATAAACCGTCTTTTGGAACATCAGTGCCTGTTAATAATCTCCATAAACCTTGAGTTCCTTCATATGTTTTTTTCATTAATAATGATATCATTATGCTCAAAATTCACGGGCAAATTTCCAATCATAAAACTTTTCTTTTTTCTGTCCCAATACAAACCAAATTTATCATCATTTGCTCTAGGAAGAAATTTTTTACCAATTTCACCAATTATTATATCCGTTGTTCCAGGACTTATTGGTTCAACTATGGTAGAGTCTTCAATGATTCTAGGTCTAAATGGTGTTGAAGATGGTAATTTTGGCAATTCAAACTCAGATTCTGGTATCGAAATATCAGCAAATTGTCGTACAACTGGAACCAAATTCATCAAATTTTGATTATCGCTTAAAACATTTTCAATTTTGCCCTCAACATTTTTTATTGCAGATGTTACAGGTTGATTAATTTTTTGAATAAATTCTTGTTCTTTTTCATCAATTCGAATCTGTTCTTTAAATTCTTTGATTAATTTCTTTTCTATTTGATCAAGTTTTTTTGCTTCTTCAGAAGTTACGTTCGCCATTTATTTAGGAAAATTTTAAACGTGGAACGTAAAACGTGAACACGAAACGTGAACACGGAACGTAAAACGTGAACGTGGAACGTGAAACACGAACGTGGAACGTGAAACATGAACGTGAAACATGAACGTGAACGTGGAACGTGAACGTGGAACGTGAACGTGAAAACATGAACGTGAACACGAAACGTGAAACATGAACGTGAACGTGGAACGTGAACAGATTTACCGTTTTTCTGTTGTTTTCATAATGTAAATAAAAAGTAAAGATAATGTAAAAATAATTGTAACAAATATTTTTATCGAGACCACTGAGCAGCATTTATATTAGAAAATTTATTCAAATATTTGCCATTTTTAGGCTTCAAAGTTAGATTAATAGTTAAAAATCCGTAGTCTTCCTTCCAAATTTTATCACACAATTCATTAAAGTGGTTAAAACTCATATCAGATCCCACATAATTGTTGTAAATCTTTCTCGAATAGTGATCGTCTTGCTTAAAAACACACAACATATTCAAATTATTTCTTATAACTTGTTTATCAACCTTTGAAAAGCATTGGGAAAGATAGATACAAGATATGTTTTTGTGACGAGACATTACGAAATATTCCTTAATAAACGTCCTGATTTTCCAAAATACAATCATCAAAAACGATTAACGAATTGGGTTTACATTCGCTTAACGGAACTATGTCCTCAGAAGCATTATAAAAATGTGATATTTTTTGTTTAAGTTTTTCTCAATATTTTCAAATCTTTCTTGTAATTTTTTATAGGCGTCTTGTTCTAAAGATTTACTAAAAACATACAAATTGGAATAAGGAATCAACCTATTGTAGATAAAATTCAATAATAAAGTTGTTTTTCCACATCCACTTGAACCAACAGTTAACAATCTGATTGGTTGATCTTTCTTATTTTCTTCAAACGTCTGAAGTTTTATCTGATCTTTTTGCTTTAAAAATTTCTCCATTTAAATAGAAGATTTTCATCTTGAAGCAACGCTTGCGAAAATGAAGCTGTTCAAGTTGACTTCAGAAAGCTCTAAATTAGTTTTAAACTTGGAACATCCTATACACTTAGAGGAAGAATCAAATTATTTTATCGGTTTAAGCGGTTTTTATTCTGACAATTTTGTAATAAATATTAGTGAAAGTTCTCCTTATTGTATAGGATTTAGTGAGAAGAACATAACAAAATATTATGGTTTAAACAAAGGATATTATACTTTCGATCAAATTAAAAATTCCCTTAAAAATTATCTGAAAACATTCAAACAATCAGATAAATCTTTAAACTTTGACGAAAACAAGTTTGAAATGCAAAAAAATTATCTCTCTAATAAAATTCAAATAAAATCACCAGTAAGAATAATGTTTTCAGCAATTATAGTAGATTTATTAGGGTTTGTTCAAGAAACTATTGAGCCAAATCAGGTATATTTAGGAAATAAAACGCCAAAATTTAGACCGTTCGATGTAATTGAAGTACATTGTAATCTCGTTGAACCTAGTTTTGAAAATCATACCGAACATTTACACAAAGAATCTGAAATTTTGTACACTTTTTTCCCAAATGTTGCTTATGGATCAAAAATTAGTGAAAAAACCGAATGAAATAGACTATATTCCAATTAGAAAAAATATTAAAAGAATTCAAAAAATCGTTCTAACTATACAAGACTCTGAGGGAAATTTATTAAATAATGAGAGTAAAACAACAATATATTTAAGATTGTCGAAAGAATGATGAATCAAGGGGGGAACGAGTCGTTCTTACCTTCAAACTTTCAAAACGAGTTGATAATGATGATAAATACCAATACTTTTATCTAAAAGATAAGGTAGCCCTCGAGGGCCGCCTCACAAATATTCACAAAAAATACGAATAAAGACAATGTTAAAGAAAAATAAAAAAAAAAGCTTTGAAAACATAGATTCTGACAAGGGTATCGAATCGCGACTCTTTCAAAATCTTCATCCTGACCCTGTTTTTATCAATGAATCTGGACTTTATTCTCGAAATAAAAATTACTAGTTAAATTTTATTTCTATCTAAATGGAGTCAGTTGTAGACCTACTCAATAATCAACTAAAATTCAATAACAAACATATCTTTACGATTGTTGACGAAAACAATGTGATCTGGTTTAAGGCTAAAGACGTAGCAAAAATTCTAGAATATGAAAATACTATGCAAACGATCAGAATAAACGTTGACGAAGATGATAAAAACTTCTATTTTAATCTAAATATAAGGGGGGCTATAAATAGCTTACCTTCAAACTTCCAAAATAACACTGTTTTCGTTAATGAATCTGGACTTTATTCTTTAATTTTGAGATCGCATAAACCAGAAGCGAAATTGTTTAAAAATTGGGTTACGAAAGAAGTATTACCTTCCATTAGAAAATATGGTGAGTACAAACTCAAAAACGAAAATAAGCAGTTAAAAGATGAAATAAAACAGTTACAAATTTCAGGTCAAATGAAATCCTTGAAAATAGAGAATCAAGAATTGCGAATGGAATTAATGAAGAGAGATATGGTATGTAAAGATTTTGATAAGAAAAAACACCATGTTTTTGTGTTAATTAAGAAGAATCACATGTGGGAATATCCTTATTACGTTATCAGAGCTCAGAAACGAGAAATACCAAACCGATTAAAACATCTAAAAATAAAATATCCTGAATTAGAGATTTTGTTCATTGATGACGAACCAAATTCTATCAATCTGTATAACCAAATGAAAGAATCTTTGAATATTTTATACAACGGAAATCATTTTACTACAAATATGGCAGAATCTCGACTGATTTATAGAATATCTAAATTACACGATGAAAATGTTTCTAAATTTTACTAAAAACTCTCGATTTATTATATTTTGTTTGTAAATGTTTAGCATAACTAGGTAACCATTGTAGAATTCTTTTTTCATATTCACAAGGCATTTCGTTTTTATAACTTTCGCTGAAAATGTTTTTAGCACAATCTTTGCAAAAAGCATCTTTTCTATCTTTACTATACTGCCAGTTATTAAATTCAGAAATATTTTTAATTTCTTTACAAAAGTAACACTTTTTCTCTTCTAAAGTTAATTTGTTCATTTTAACGTATAATTCCTTACAATAACAGTCTTTTCTATTCTCTTCTTGACACTTTGTACATTTCTTTTGAGACTCCATTTATATAGAACAAATTATTACACGATGAAAATGTTAAACTCTTGAATTATGATATTTTGTTTGTAAATGTTTTTGATAATTATTTAACCATTTTATAGTTCTTCCACATTCACATTGAGTATCTTCATAATATAATCTATGGTGATTCTTCTTTACACAATCTTTACAATATGAGTCTTTCTTATCTCTACTATAGTGATCACTATTAAACTCTGAAATTTTTTTAGTTTCTTTACATTTAAGACATTCTTTCTCTTCCAAAGTTAATTTTTCTATTTTATCATACAGCTCTTTATGATACTTCCTATAACAATCTTTACAATTATAAATAATTCCATCTTTTCTACTCTTATCTTTATAAAATTCTTCAAAAACCTTTTAATTCTTTGCACATTGAACATTTCTTTTGGGCCTCCATTTATATAGAAAAAATCTTTGACTTTCTCAATTCATATTCATAAAACTTTCCGGTTATTTCTTCATTATTTAAATCTTTTATACTATAAGTTACAGGATCTGTGTTATTAATTTGATAAATCACAAAGATTTCTCTTGACCAATTGTTCTTATATTTGTTCGAAAATGTTTGTTTTTTACTAACAATTCTTACATGATCATTGACTTTAAATTTAGTTTTCGTGTGAATTTCTGGTGGAACATACTTAAAAACCGACTCTAATAACTCTTTTTCTGCATCTTTATCTACGTCTTTAGGCTTCATTTTGATTGTGCTATGAACAGTATCGTTATATTTCTTTACGATTTTTTGAAGAATATCGATCCATTTAAAGTTTTTATTAATCTCAAAAATTACTTTCATTCTCTCATTTTGAGTTCTGTTATATCTCTCTACAATACTTGATTTCTCTTCGTTTTCAGTATGATAAATCTTAATGTTGTATTTCCTCAAAACATCGTTAAATTCTTTATTTTTAAACTCTAAACCCTTATCTGTATGAAGTAGGTTAGGAGGTTTGTGATTGATCCTTATGGCATCTTTTACTATATCTTCGAAAGCTTTTGAAATATCCTTGCCGTTTTTTCTTTTGATAGCTCTTGACCAAGCATATTTTGAGAAAGTATCAATAACATTTAACATATACTTAAATCCATCATTTTGATCTGAATAGTTTAGACATTATAACTAAATCTGCTGCCCATAAATCGTCAATTCCTAATGTTATAATTTTTCTCTTTTTAAACTTTTTTCGTACTGGTGCATGAATTTCTCGAGCTTCAATCTCTATCTCATCTTTAGTCTTCAATTCTTGCTTAACAGGTTTTGGATTTGGATTCTTTATAAACTTACTCTTCTTGTTTGTCTTACATTTTGAACATTTTGCAGCAATTCTATACAATCCATTTTGAGTTTGAACGATTTTTGAATCTATATTTTTCGTTTTCTTTTTACACTTGTGACAGTGAATTAAATCATCTTCCATTTACATATCAAAGTTTCCAAGTTTATTTAATTCGTCTAATATATCAGATTTTGCTTCATAGCCATACGGTACTGTATCGATCTTATTTTCTAGGACAATTCTCTTATCATCTTTAGCGTTCAGTGCCAGCTTGTTTATGGTAACAGTGTACAACTCATGTTTATAACTTTTGATGACTGTCATCTCCCTAAATTCTTCTTTATCTTCGAACAAACATCTCTTCAAGTTTTCGATATTTATTGTTTTATTTACAACGCTTCTCTTAATTCCTTTACACCTAACTGGGTTTTTATCTAGATATTTGTACGAGTACATCTTAGACCTTAAACCACAAAATTCTTCTAAAAACTTCGCTATTTAACTCATCTTTTGAATTTCCCTATTACCTTCTTATTTTTAGTAGTGAAACATTCGTGATCTTTTGGATAATCACTTGTATCAAAGTCATCTATATTTTCTTTAATAATTTTAAAAGGATCTCGTTTCAATTCTAGAAAATAACTGTCTGTATCCATGTAACACAGATTCAAATCTGGATCAAACTTCTTTAATTTGTTGTAATAAAACTCGTACATTAGCAATTTTGAGAGGTCGAGAACTGAAAATCCTATGTAGATCGGTTTGTTAAATTTAACCTTTTGTTTGTACATGTGACTCGCTATACAGTTGTCGTCAAAGATATTAAAGCATTTGAAATTTGTTTTCTTAGCTTGTTTCATTGAAAATTCTTCATTTCCTAGTCTAATATCACATCTATTTCGCACATTTTCCATAGATTTTCCAAAAACTGAGTTGTTCATTAACTTGTAAAAGTCCTTTTCAAAGTCGCTTGTAGCTTTGGTTCTCATGTTTGTGTTTAAAATCAATGTATTCTTTCATAAAAGGCTTCTGATCGAATGCGATAACTCTATTCACATGTTTTAACACCATTCCTTGTTCCAGATAGAATTTCAAATTTCTCGAATGAACAACGTATTCAGTTTTATCCAGTAGAGTTGTGCAAAGTTTGTTTTTAAAATGTTCTGGAGCAAGAGGTAAATCCTTGTGATGTTCGTGTAAAATTCGTTGGATATCCAAGATCAACTTCGAGAATATAGCCATAATCTTCGTCGCCAGTGAGTTCCAAAATTGTTTCTTTCCATTCTGCTGTTGTATACGTTTTAGGATCCATCCACTTGATTTCGTTATATGGTAAATTTTGCATAAGACCATACCCATAAAGGTTGTTTGCATCGACGTACAACAGATAGCTTTCTGGTTTTGTCTTATCGAAATCTTTCAAATATTTGTTATTTGCTTTCACATATCGTTTAATACACTGAGAAATGCCTCCGCGAATGCCTTTTTCAATCATTAAATACATGTTATAATCGTTAATTAGCTGAAGCTCAATTTTCGTTAATTTTAACATAGCAATCCCAAGCAAGACTAGGAGCAGTCAGATAGTGTGCTGGATCAAGCTTATAGCAATTCAAACAAATATTCCTAAAATTTTCAAAGATAACAGCGAGCAATAAAACATCTTGAATGTTGTACAAATCAGAATAATTTCCCAGATTTTTCTCTTTTAATTTGTTCCAAACATTTAAGTAGTGTTGATAATCTTTCTCAGATATGCTCTCATCTGTCAAGAGTGAATAGAAATCTTGAATTTTCAGCTCTTCTTTGTAATCAAGTTTTTCAATACTGTCGATAAATTCATAGGGAAATATTCCTTTTCCAGATAGAATTTTAAAGATTTCTTCTTCGTCATTTGGCTGTCTTTCTATTATCTCATTCAGTCCATCTTGTATAAAATGATTTGTATGTTTGAAGTCTTCTCTCTTTAGATTTTTAGCTAACTTTTCTATAGACGAGGGCCATGAATCTGAACGTGTCTACAAACGAAAACTTGATGAACTTTCTAGGTTTGTCACCATCAAATTCATACCCGTATCCAGAATTTACAGAGTAATTTATATATATCGTTCATCGGTGTTTGCAATCAAATCAACATTTCCATATTGTTTTGCCAATTCTTTTATGTACAAATGCGTATCGTAATTAGACATATTGTGACAGAAAACGGGAATATTCTGAGGAAATTTCAAATTCAGATTACAAATTCTATGAGCTGCACCTCGAAATCTTCCAGTCAAATGACAGTGATCTCTGCATTTTTTGAATGCATCATAAGCAGAACTCCAATTATCTGGTAAAAACCCTAAAGTTTTTTCAGTGTCTTGATACGATATTTCTTCACAAATGTGGCAAAGATTTGAATTTTGATACGAAATTTCTTCTTCGTCAGTCAATTTCATGGGCTTCATGTTCTTTGAATTAATATTTTTTAGCTATGTACTTCGATAATTTATTGAGCTCTTCAAACAATTTTGTAGGAACGTTCGGTAACTCTTCTTCATTTTTTGCTCGATAACATATCGGCTTGTACATACGATTGGTCACATTAGACACTAAATATAGAGTAAAACCATAAGGAATATGCTTCTGAATCTTGGTTGTAGTCGATTTTTGCGGATTGTTTTTGCATGTGGGAATCTTCTCTAATATGCTCTCAAAGTCCATATAAATTACGTACGGATGGTTAAATTTCTTTTGATAATTAGTAAATTTAGTTGTTTGACCTGGAAATGGCATAATTGGCTTACAAACTTCATGATTTTTACAAATTTCTAAGTGATCTGTTAAATCTCCAGATTTGTAAAAATGGCTTAAACATCTTCGACACAAGAACGTCTTGTGAGCATTTTTTGATATCTGTGAACTCGCTAATCTACTTAAATCTGTTATCAAAACATAATGGGATTTATCATCTTGTTTAACATACAATAAATCAACTTCTAACTTGGCGTCATAAACTTCTGAAATTTGCAACGGTACTATGTGTAGTTTTTCATCAAAAGTATAGACATTTACAGACATTTTCGGATACTTGTACTTTGCTTTGCTGCTTCGTTTTTCAAATAATTGTATATCTTTTAAAGACATAGGATAGTCGAATCCAGAAAATATCTCATCGTTCACGAATTTTTCGTATTGTTTTGCTCTGTCAACATGAGTCTCGGGTTTTTCAATAGCGCATCGGATAGAGTAAATAAAGCAATAATCATCTTTATTTTTGATATTTACACAAGCTTTTTTATCTTTGATTTCCTTTGGTAAATCGATATATGATCCTGCGTTCATAAATTCATGTTTATTAAGGCTCAAAATCAGTTGTTTGCAGCTTTTAAATGTCCATCCAGAACCTCTATTTGGATGATTTGTCTGTTCTCGATGTGTTAATTTATTAAATTGCTTAGTAATAAAGTCGTTTACATCAAAGATCTCGTCTGCTTTTATAGTAAAGTACATTGGACACGTTTGTGTTTCACCGTTCACTAAAGTTCTTTCGTATTCGCATTCCAAAGAGAGATATCCTTTCATATTTTTAACATTCTCTTGAAATTTTTCTATTAAACTTTTAATTTCTGGCCTCATAATTGATAGATATTTGTAAATTGACATGAACTTATCGTTTAAATTCGTTAAAATGTATTGCTTGAAAAGACCGTGTATTGAGGATAAAACTTCTACATCAATGATATTTTTAGGTTTTTCGTTAAGAGTTTTTGTCAATTTCTTCGATCATTTCAGACTTAGTTTTATCGTTTGTTTCTAAGGACAATTTTTCAGCGATTGATTGAATTTTTTCATCATTAAATAGATTGAGATCTTTTTATCCTCCTTAAAGCTTTTCTTTAATTCACGCAATTTTTCTATATTGTACATCTTTTCGTAACCATCGATTTGATTCTCTTTAGCCCAAGTCCTCAAATAATTTAGTTCTTTATTATAAATTTCTTTGTTCTTCAAATGATTTTTCCAATTGTAATGACGAGTATAGTGATGCTCAAAAATGTCTTTTTTGCAGTATGGGCACTCTATCTTTTTCCGCTCCATATTTAAAGAGCAAAAATTTGTAAACTAAAATTTTGAGAAGTGGTGATTTTTGTGACAACTTGACACAAATCAGCACAATTTCTGGTCAAATGTTTTCAGATTGTTCTATTTAAAGAGCAAAAATCTTTTAACTAAAATTTAGTTAAAAGGTTTTTTCTATAATAAATGGCGGCGCTGTTACAAGAGTTGAATAAGGTTGGTGAACTAAGATTCAAAGAATATAAGAAATTAGTGGAATTGGAAGAAAAAAAAGAGATATAGAATCTTGAATTTGGAGAAAATGAAAGATAAATTCGGGTTTACAATAATTGCCGAGTTGGAAGATTATAAAGTACACTTGCCGAACAGATTTTTGACTGTTTTGGATGAGAAAAAGATTAAAAAATTAAACAAAAATGAAAAATTACACTTGGTTGTTACTGGAAAGAAGACTATTAAAGATAAAGACTGTGTTACAATTAACTTTGTAGAATAAAGATTTTTTATTAAGATTTCTGGATTTTTTCATTAAAACAGCTTATAAATGTAGAAGCATACATTGAACAGTAAAACAGCTAAAGATTCGGTTATTTAACATTCGTGCTTTCCTGTTAGATTTCTTAGATTTGTTTATTGTTCAATGGACAGTATTTTACATTGATTTTCTGACTGTCCCAAAAGTGGTCTAGGAAACCCCTTACTGTTTGATTTTACAGATTCGTTTATTGTCCTTTAAACAGTATTTTCCCTTGATTTTCTGTCTGTCCCAAAAGTGGTCTAGAATCGGCATATTCATATCTACTTTTATATATATATATATATATTATATATATATATATATATATATAAAGAGGATAAAGAAGAGTTACCAGCAGGCTTTTGTTTTATATATATTATATATTATATATATATACTTTCACATATACTCGTATGATGCGGAAACATATATTACAAAACTGTAAATGTCGTTACATACAATTAAGTTAATGTCACTAGCAATATGTTCTTTTTAAAAAAATGTCCTAAAGCAAATCTTAATGTCAAGAGGGCTTCTTGGTTTCTACAAATAATGTTTTTGGTTTTTATAATTTACCAACACATCAAACATTTCTGAGACTGACTTTGACGTCGCGTCGGTGTAAGCGAGTGGCTGAAGGCATTTTTGATTTCCATTTTCAAGGTTCGTCAGCCAATCTGCCTTTGTCATGCAAATACCTGAACCTCAAGGTTTAACCATTTGCCTGGTTGCATGTATATGTGGAGGTCATTTCCAAAAAATTTTTATTTGTGATTATTATTCCTTTACACGTTTATATATTTATTTTATAGTCATTTTAAAAATCAAAATGTCAAAAAATTTATAAACATTTTTAATAATGTGAATCTAAATAACTAATTTTTATCACATCTAACTATTGTTACAATAAAATTAAATGTTCTTTCAATTAACCACTCTGAGATAAAAATCTGTTTTTTTCTAAATAATTATATTGCATTTGTAATAACATGTACGTAAACTTAGATGGCTAGAATACTATATCGAAAGTTATATCCATGGATGTCATGTAAAGTAATTCGTTGAGTTATTTAATATTAATGATTAACTGTTGTATTAAAAAAATTTTCTCTATAATTGTTATTTATAAATATTTTGTTATTTAATACATTAATGTATAAGTTAATAATATCATTTGAATATTTGATTGTAAATAATAAGAACAAATAGCTGTTAAGTTTAAATTTATCTTCTAACTTTCAATTAGTCTTAGCTTATTTAGTAAAACATTTCTGTATTAAAAAGTGAAAAGTACATATTGTAAAAGAATTAAGGTCTTAAAAACATTTAAGTTGATGTTGTCAAAATTACTTTCATAATTATACAATAATGACAGTTAATCAGTTTTTGAATTATAATATTAGAATGAACGTATTCTCATAACTTATGTAACATTTAAATACTGTCAACTGTAATTACTGGAAAAGCAATAGTTAGAAATATTTAAGTGTATGCGTATAGTACTAATTAAATTAATTATAATAAATTCATTAGCAGATATTGTATCGTAATGTTCTTTGTTACATGAAACTATAGATTCAGTAATATAAATTACAATAATTTTGCCTTAATATACGTTGATAAGTCATGCAAACTTGTTAGTTACTATGTATAAATGAAGTTTACTTTGAAAATATAACACTGCATTATGTAAAATGAGCTTACATTCTGGCGTCTTGATTATGATGACGGTAAGTTTACTGAGTAGAACTCTTATTAAACCCATAAACTTGTAATATAACACATGATAAATATTCATCGCAATTTACATGTTGATCCGCTGGATGAGCACGTCTTCAGCGTAAAATTTCGGAACAACGGCATTCAAATGTTTGCGGAAAGTTTCTCTCTGTATTTGGTGAGCAATAACAAACCTTAGATTTCTAGAAATATAACTAAACAAATTAAAAGTTATACACATAATTAAGTTTGTTAAGTAGTGATAATAATTAAACACATAATATATATATATATATATATATATATATATATATATATATATATATATATATATATATATACATTTTCCTTATTTATAAAAACGCTGTTAAAAAACTGTCCTAAATCAAGGTAGAGTTTTAAAAGATTTTATATCAGAAAGAGCCAGTAGCTTTATTGTCTAAGGCTTTGCTTTAAGTTAGGAGATAAAGATATTGCAGGTTAAAACACGATATGTGGTCAGAATAAGGTTTATCAGTAATTTCGACCTTTGACTGGCATTTTAGTATACCATAACTCATTCTTAATCTATTTAATAATATGCAAGTACAGGACAAAGACGTAAGTAACAGGTTGAATAATGTTTACATTTAATTAAAGAATGCTTACAACGTGACTAATAATAAAATAAATATTCATAAATATTTACTTTACAACATAGTTAATGAACCTCAAGTCATATACTTTTAGATTAACACGAAATATTTTATTGCAATCTTTTTTATAAAAAATATACTTATACTTACAATTACTTATGTTTCATAAATGTACAAATAGGTAAGAAAAATAAACAATTTATCTAAAGTACACAAGCAAATACAAGTTTGTTTGTTTATAAATGTTGTAAATTGTAATCCATTAAAAGAATTGATCAAGATTTAATTAAAATATTATACTCCCAGTAATAATTAGTTGTATATTATACCATGCAATGGTAAGTCAAGAGAGTTGATTATGGATATACAATGACCAGACCTCCTGGGAAGACAACGTAATGGATCCCTGAGGCTGAGTGCTGATTACGGAGAATACCGCTATCATCTCTTAGTCCTTGACTGCCTTTTTGATATCAATTTACTCATAACGTATGGTTCAATCATGTCTAATTCATACTTACATGTATTTTTCGCACATAAAATATATGGTTAATTTACTTCGTAGTTCATGGGTTACAGAATTTGAAAGTAGAATTTGTATACACTTTTGCATATCATACATTATAAAGATATAGATTCTACTATTATTATTTATTTCCTTATACATATGAAGACTATAGATAAAGTTCAATTAAAAAATTTACATTATTCTTGAAAATTACTGGAAATTTTATTATTCCAAACCATAAATAACGTTAAACCTGTTTTTGGTTAGGGCAGTATATAACAAATATCTCAATGTTTATTCCACGTTAAGGCAAGAATAACCTTCCTTATAAGAGCTGACCTTGTCTTAGAGAGCTACGATACAAAATCTTAATAAGATGACTATCTCAAAATATATCCGTTTGCTTTTATAACTCGTAATATTTTAAAATCTTTCAATATACATAAGTATTTCAGAACTCTGACAGGTTATGACCTCTAAATATGGAAGTCCCTGCCAAAGCTTTGCCGTACGCAAATCTCTGCTGGATAATTTGACAGACATAATCTTCGGCTCAGTTGTATTTTTATAATCTATTAAAAGAGTCTATAAAAAGAGTCTTACAGATAAGCTTTCATGTAAACCTCTGCTTTGATTCTGATCCTATGAGAGAACTAGTTCTCGAGAAGAGTTGTCCACCGGTATATGAGATGGTAAAATGATCACTAACTTCTTACCAATAAATACGAATTCAATCGTTACATGATTTCACTGCAATATTAAATATTTTGTTGTAACTGGACTATATGAAGGTGCAGATTGTAACACAACTGATTTAGAAAGTTTGAACAAGAGATAAAAATATAGACTGAATCTGAAAGATAAGCAGAGAACAAGATTTAGGTACGAGATTTTTTGACACTTTTTTAATCAATTAAAAGAATAAAATTGTTTACTGAATGTTGGTTTAAAATGTTAATAAAATTTATTCTCTGAACCAAAGCGAGAATAAATTTTTAATGGGTTTTTAAGACTAATGAATTTGAAAACATAAAAACTAAGATTTTGTCCAGCAGTTTAAAAAGTATTCCCGTTAATGTACGTTTAATAAATTCGATTCGAGTGAATTTAAAATTCAAAATAAATGTTACGCATGTAGAAGACAAAATCACAATTTAAAATGTGAACTTTAAATAAACATTTACATTATTAATGAAAATTTTTAATATAAAAAGGAATAGTTTTGAGGGTTTATACGATTATTCAAGGTAATATAATTTGGAGTGTACTAATATACATAAATCTAACATATATTTCTTTTAGAATATTTTTAGTAATATTTAGGTTCAGAATCCAGTTGATGTATAGGTGAACTAAATTATGAAACCTTTTGTTCGGTGAGGGGGTAATTGTCTTAAATTGCCTTCATAGGGCGGCGATCCTCTGTCATGCAAATTGGTACCTTTAGTGACGTACACTGAATATGGAACAAGGGGGTTGGTGCACTGAGGTCGGTTTCGTGGCGTTAAGTTGTAAAGTTTAACAGGAAAATTTTACAAAATGGGAAATTTATACCCTTTTAATCTTCAAGTACTCTATTAATCCTCAGTTCGAAAGAAGTTTCATACAACTTATACGGAAAATAATAATTTTTAAAAACAAATTTCATCGTCAAAACTTTACATTAAAAGCATCGGTATGGAGAAGGAATATTTACTTCTATAAAAAGTGTAATCTTTAACATTTAAACATTTAATCTTGAAAAGTGTGTTATCCTTAACGTTCCTAAAATGTTGAACTTGTCTTTTGGGCAGTTTAATAAAAGATAAATCAGGATAGCTAGTTATAGTTTAAAACTTTTTTATAATCATCTTATTTTGTAAATAGAAAAACTAAAGACTTTTTGGAATGTGCCAAGAAAATATTTTAAATATTTTATCGCTCGTATAAAATATGAATGTTTTAAAACAGTTATTTAATGGTTTTTAACTCAAAATGTGTTGTCTTTCCTACTGGTTTATCGGTTAAAAAAAGCAAAATTTAAGAAAACAGTGTTTGTATTTTTCATCTTATTTTATTTTATTACATTTATTGTAAATTTTTACGGAGAGTGGTACTATTTAAATTCTTGAAGCACCGTACTCTTCAAAGAGAATTGCTTATAGATGAGGCTGTAAACTTTAATTACTTTAATTGCTTTAATTATGAAGAGCCTAGTAGTAAATAACTATTACATTATTTGTGAATTAAAAAGCTTGATATACAAGATGGCAAGATGCTTTTAGTTTTTATACAATTAAGATTTTCCAGCTCCTGATGTAAGCGTACATGTAAAGAAATTTAATCTGGATTTCAACATTTTAATATATCTATTATATGTCTCTATTCCCAACTATTAGGTTTATGTAGATTATGATCTTATCGTCAAGTAAAAGATAATATTTTACATAAAACGCTAATAAAGTGCAATGTACACGTGATAAAATTGAATATTTAACTGACAATGTAGCCAGCGTTGGTCAAAGCTTAACGCATGCAGACAGATGTGGAAGTTGGCGCGTGGTCAGGTTCGTATTCAGTTACGTATTCATGACACTAACCAACCGTATTTTATTTAGCTTTGTTGCTGATTGAGTTTACTTTTCCGAAACTTATTTATACGACATACACTTTATAAATAATATTTCAACTAAACATGTTTGATCATTTTACACTTAATATTACTTTTAAATCTGTGAAAATTAAAATCGTATTCATCATCTCTCTTTGTTAGAATTTAATTAAAATTAAACTTTTTTTTCATTACATTCGTCAGGAAATTCGTTATTATTTAACAGGGTTTCTCCTCATACATAATTTAAAGCCGCAAAATTAAATTAATTAATTTACATTATAAAAAAAAAATGTATAATGAATTTACTTCCTATTTCAATAGTCAGTAAGTAATTTTTATTGCATGATATAATATACAAGTATTGTGTAAAAACTAAATATGAATCTAGAATTCAGAAAAAGTTTGATTTTAAAAACATATTTTCATTTATAGGTTTTTTAAATATGATATAATAGACTAAATAAGCTAATTTAAATAAAAAAATGTTTAAATAAAATATATATGTTTTTTGTATCTAATAGTAACAAGGTTTCACACAACATATAATAGCGAAAATTATGTTATTATTTGACAACAGGATTGCCGAAACACGGATAAATTACGTAAAAAAAATTATTACAAGTAAATCAAAAACACACACTCACTATTATAAGCAGGACTATATTTATGTACACCAAAACAATAACACTTACAACAGAATTATTGTATGAAATAGCTTTATTTGATCTGTTAGTAAAATATTAAATTATAGCCTTCTATTATTTAAATATGCCAATATACATAAATTTTTTACAACGAATGCTTTTTTTACTTTTCAATCCAAAGCATTAATATTTATATATTAGGGTGTTTTTTTCTTTGTTAACGATTAAAGAAAATATCCAGTAGCTGAAGCATGCTGAGAAGCTCTCAAGTTATTTGACAGAAGCAACGAAGACTAACAAACGTGATGTTTATGTCACATGATCAGTCACCTGAGTCACTGGTTTCTGATAGACACAAAGGGTAAATAGGCCTCATGTAGACTTTGATTACTGCTCTGCTTTCTAGGACAGAAGTAATTAAGTAAAATATTGATACAATATTCAACAGATTTGTTAGTCTAGCACCATGCTTCTTAGCATGTTACCATATTAGTATAAAAAGTATAAGAGTATATTATTCATTCAGTCTCACTTTTAGTGAAGGCTATCACTCATGGGGCTTAAAAGTTTATTTTCTCTGTCTATGTATCTTTCTGATGTATCTGAACGAACGGACTTTTGACAGATTTTACAAAAAGCTTAATTTTTATATACGAACCATGAGTGATGCATGTCACTATATGGGGAATTCGCCGAGCGTTAGTAAATAGTACATTAATACTAATGAGTAACCATAATATGAAAAAGTAAAAGGTATAATAATTAAATTGTAAATTACATAAGTGCAATAATATGAGATTATAAATCTGACATTGATGGTAATATGGAAAAGCGAAAAAAGTGGGAAGTCCATGTTATAGTTTGGTGGAAAACATTTTATTTCTGCGACACTTGACATGTAATGCCCTTCTTACCTCACTGAAAATGTTATGAAACTAAATAATATGGTATGGAACAGTAGTCATTGAATGTCATGTTGCAATCGTATGTGGTAAGATATCATGACAATGTCTTCATATGTAAACCTCAACTATAACATTAAAGTTCTTGTATACGTTGGAAATAACAGTTATATGATATTACATGCCCATCTATTGAATTTGTCTGAACAAAATTTAATTGTGTTACTTATTAGACGGAAAAAAAAATTAATTTTGTTATTTTATCGTTTAGCACACGTTCTAATTACAATAAGTTAAATCATACTTGTTAACTTATAAGCAAAATACATCTATATTATTTAAATATTTCGTGTTTTTTCGAATTAAAAAAACTGAAAGCACTGAGCTGTATATTATTAAGGATGTGAGCAATAACGATATTCGTTACAGTAGTTAGTAAATATATGAAACGTCTAAATAACAATTAATTAAAAATTGTCGTCTCCTCAATAACACGACGTTTAATACACTTATTTAATATCAGCACCAGCAATTCCTCATCCTTCGTCAGTACTCCTTGAAGAGTTATTGGAGACTCTTAATTACAATTACAGCTTAGATTATTATATTCCTTGACACTATTTTTATAGTTTAATGATTTATTACCCGACTAATTAATATTGTAAAATTCGTGTTGAGGATTATATAACAATATATTATTAATATAAATATTTAAAAAATTATATACATTCTGCAAGATAACGTAAACTAAATAGAAAAGAAAATCATAGGTAAATATTACAATGTAGTTTTAAAATAAAAGTTTGCACAGTACAGTCCAAATAAAAAACTGAAAGTTTACTTGCAGATAATTAATGATTAGATAATATACAAATATACCATCCAATTTATAAATAATTTTGAAGAGGTACACACAATTATATGATGAAAAATAAATTAAACATTATCAGTAGAGGATAATTACTTATGGATATGGATATTTATATTGCAAAATACAAGAACTAAAACAGATTTAATTAAACCACTACCTTTTTGTAATAGGATATATTCTTCATTGTGAAATAAAAAGAAAAAAACTAATTTTGATAGAGTTCTTTCACTTTGGGTTTGAAAACCTTCGATAACCAAACTCAAAGGATTAGATAAAAAGCTAAAATAACAATGCGTCATAAAGTTTCCTGTCAGCCAGATATAGCTACATTAACCTTTACATTTTAATTTCAATATTGCCATGTCAACTGTTCTGTGATTTCCATTAAAGGCAAGGTTCGTCAGCCTCTGTGATGCAAATATCTGCATCTTGTTGCTGAACTCGCTTGTAGATGTGCAAACATGCCAATATATGGAGAAGGTTAGAGCTATATACTGAACGAGTCAATTATAGGTTTATTATTAATAACTTTTATATATTTAAATCAAATACTGTATAAAAACGTGTAATTATTAATTTTATACTAAAACAAAAACCTAATATATTAGTCTTGGAATCTTTCATGTATAGTATTATATTTTAATACATAAAATATTTAGGGTTTATTGTTTTTAATCATATTAATTCCCCAATACTTTATTCGTACATAGAAAGTGAAAGTGTACGTGGCCTCTACGCCCATACAGTGTCATCAAAATACACATAGTTCTTAGTTTATATATAATGATAGACAGTGTTGCTTTATATCTAGTGGTTTTCACGTACAACCAAACAGGCACCATAATAAATTAAGAAATCCTTGTCTAAATATATATCGTGTTAGTTCAAAAATATTTTATTTGAAAATATATTTAAAGGCCAAGAAAAATGCAAAAAAACTCAACAGCTCAATTTAGAACAAAGGCTAAGTAGGTACTTTAGTAACTTGTAATGAAAATGGAAAATTTATAATTCCGTACACTTATAATAAGATAAGGTAGAATAATACCTTTTAAAATTTATTTAAAATTAGAAAATCTCAATCAAATTATTATAATCATGAAGAAAATTACCAAACAGAAAATAAAACACTTAGAGTGCAGCATGTCGGTGAGCGGATTAAATATAAAAGTTTGAAAATGGACAGTCAGTTGCCTGCTATTTATTGAATACTTCACACACTCTGCATGTTTCACGTTAGTAACAGATTGATCTATTCTTGCGTGTCCCTATATCCTTCTGCTTATTTATACATCTGGGCTGACAAGAACTAAAACCCCTACAGGTGTCGGCTGCTTTATTCAGCTTAGTAACAGATTCATCTGTTGTCGCGTATTCCACTACCCTGTCGGTTACTTATGTATCTGGGCTGACTATAACTAAAACACCTAGAGATGTCGGTGAGTGGAGGAAATATAAAAGTTGGGAGGTTGACGGTCAGTTGCTTGTTACTTATTCATGAATACTTCACACACTCTGCATTATTCAGCTTAGTAACAGATTGATCTGTTCTCGCGTGTCCCTCTATTCTGTCGCTTACTTATGTATCTGGGCTGACTAGAACTAAAACACCTAGAGATTCGGTGAGTGGATTACATGTAAAAGTTGGCAGGTTGAAGGTTAGTTGCTTGTTACTTATTCATGAATACTTCACACACTCTGCAATATTCAGCTTAGTAACAGATTGATCTGTTCTCGCGTGTCCCTCTATTCTGTCGCTTACTTATGTATCTGGGCTGACTAGAACTAAAACACCTAGAGATTCGGTGAGTGGATTACATGTAAAAGTTGGCAGGTTGAAGGTTAGTTGCTTGTTACTTATTCATGAATACTTAGCACACTCTGCTTTATTCAGCTTAGTAACAGATTCATCTGTTATCGCGTATCCCACTACCCTGTCGCTTACTCATGTATCTGGGCTGACAATAACCAAAACCCCTAGAGATGTCGGTGAGTGGAGTAAATATAAAAGTTGGGAGGTTGACGGTCAGTTGCTTGTTATTTATTCATGAATACTTCACGCACTCTGCATTATTCAGCTTAGTAACCGATTGATCTGTTCTCGCATGTCCCTCTATCCTGTCGCTTACTCATACATGTGGGTTGACAGGAACTAAAACCCATAGAGCGTAGGATGTCGGTAAGGGTATTAAATGTAATAGTTGATACGTTTACATTCGCGTGCTTGTGTCTTATTCATTGGATTCGAGCTCTTGCCCATTATCCTGTATGGTTATTGACTAGTGTTATTATTAATAATGTTTAAATACCTTGCAAGAACATATTTTCTTTTTCAAAACATATAAGGATTGTTTAAGTAAACCTTCAAATCTAAATCGTACAATATTATTCAACACATATACTACCTATTAGTTGTCTATGCTATAGAATACACAAGTTGACCATACAACTTTATACAAATATTTCTTAAGGTCCTAAATACATAGCCCTGTGTACAACGTGAAATGTAATTGTCCTATTGTCAAAAAACGTGATTTAATACGTTCTAAATGTTTTTCAATATAAATGAATTATATATAACACAAAATTTAGTTAAAAAAATGTCTGGAACAATAAAAAAATACAAATTAAATTACATTTCAAATTCGTTGATGGCTTTGATCTAACTTAAAGTCAGAAACATAAATTCAGATAAGTTATATACCGTTTCGATATATCCAATGAAAAATATACCTTATAATGAATTTTCATAGCAACAGTTGTTTCCTTACAAAGTTTACTAAATATTAGTTGATTTGCAGTGTTTCGAGATAGTTTTTCTGTTATATATATATATATATATATATATATATATATATATATATATATATATATATATCATTTAGGTAGCATATCAGGTTCAGTATTCTACAATGATAAATCTTTGCAAGTGTTTCATGTATGTTTCTTTACAACCGTTACAATCACTCAAATAGCCTAAATAGATTGCTCTTATAAAACTAATTGGGAAATAATCAGTATACAGCTAACACGTTAAACTGTTTATAAGCTGAAATAAGAGTGTCATGTTACAGACATTGCTGTTAAAGATGTGGTTGTGGTGGAAATCCATGATGTAAACATTTCTAAAACCCACTTTTTACTACATTATTTATTTATTACTGTCTAATATTTTTTAATACTGTGTAGGGAGGAGAGGCATACCATTATTATATCTCGGCAATGTATAAGGATTTCCATTCCTTTGTTTATTTCAAGTTCTTTGCCTCAGTATAGTTGCAAAAGAAGCCTTTTTTAAGTTAATAGATTAAGTTGTTGAATTTAAGCTTAATATTTTAAATAAGTGCCATCGGCAGGATACGGATACTACGTATTATCCACTGAAGCTATGATATAAACTAAATAGTTTGGTGAAGTTTCTCAGAAACATGGCTATTTCTTTAGTTAAATTTAATGATGTTAATTCAGTATGTAACTTTACAAACTTTAATTATAATCATAATTAGGCTATGATTATAATTATAAATGTTTTGAACCAATATAATTTGTTTATTCGTTGGAATAAAATAACATGTTTCTGGAAATAATGTATATACATATATACATACATATAAATATATACATATCGCAGCAATGATAGCTCTCATCACACACAGAGGTGTGCCAAAGAGGAGTTGCCTGGGGCCTGTGCTCTTTAATTTGTTCACATCTGATTCTCCCAGTTATACGCCGTACTGTATAGACTATCAGTACCAAGATAATTGCCAGCTGATTTTTTCCAACGAATTTACCCGACACCCCAAGGCTTTTTAAAAATCGATACTGGTTTTTGAAAATGTTACGAAAAGGTTAGCCAAAATGGGGCTAATACTAAACGTAGCCAAAATATTGACCTTCGTATGTCACTAAAACCTGTAATACCTGTAAACCTATGTGAGAGGGACTGAGTGACATTCCCGATGATGAGAAACTAAATAGTGATGTAGGTTTGAAACCAGTTAAAATCTCTTGGCGTGGTGACCTCTGAGCTAAACTTTCCAACCTTATCAATTACTTTTTTCAGTACTCAGGAGGAGAGGTATGTTTGGATTCAGAATTTGCTGCAGTAAACTGTAAAGGTGGATCCCATTCAATATCTTGTCTTGTCAGTGTTTGTTTGGACTTAAACACAATTAATATGCTTTTGTTATAACTGAAGAAACAAACTTATAAACGACAGAAAGAAAGAATTTTTAATTCTTTAAAACAATATAAATTAATTTGATTATAGAAAAATCACCGTCAACCGACTAATACGTTCTTTTCGTCAGAAAAAACGTTAACTTCAAAGTAGAAATATAAAATGTAATATAAACTATATATGGAATTAAATTATTACGTTTTGGAAATAAAGAACAATAATAAATTATGACTAGTGGCAAAATATTTCACAAGATGCATAACAGTGTGAGAAATTGGCTAATGTGTATATTCCCTATGCTTTTATGAAAAGTAGTAACACTAGTAACAAAGCTGTTTGGCAGTGTGCAGGCTCTATTATTTCCTCAATATTTGCTCTATTTATATTTTCTCAAGCCAGGAGTTAATGAGAAGGACTGCTGTTAAAATTAACTTCTTGGTGTACATAATAGCTTACTCTTATTAAAAGTAAAAATATATTATCTTATATTAAAACATATAGTCAATTTTTAGTACAAGAAATACCATGCTAGCCTTGATATATTAGTAGGCAATATTCTGTTACATAAAATAATTATATTTATATTTATTACATTTTATTCCACACTATGATTTGCTTAAGAAGCTTCGCTGAGTTATGTAAACTTTTAATCCTACAATTTATTTTAATTACTTAGCTGTCTTTTAGACACACATGCAGATGAAATATCATAAAGAAAAAGAGAGGAATTTTCCAGCCTAGATACTCGTGGTATTCTATAACGACAAGATAAATCCGATGGATTTCCTTAATTTGCACAACGTTGAAGTTAACTGCTGCATTTCGTTAGGTTAGGCTGATCGTACGACGACAATTGTTTGATTTTTGTCTGTTTTTGGGAATGTACATGTTCGTTAATGTTTACTATAATTATATTAATCTTTTTCTACGCCATGCATATTTAACAAAACTTATTTTAAAAATGCTAAAATTAATAATGCTCTTGTGTTTTAATTATTTTTACTTTATATGAACCAATAACCAGTATGTTTTTCTTTCTAAGTAATAAATTTCGTTATTACATCGTAATGTTTTTTTATTTATATTTTATGTAGCTTATACCTAAACTATTTAAAATACTTAAACATTTTGAATTCATCCCCTAACTTTGAGAGAAAAAACGGCATATCTTTTAAATTGTAAAACTGTAATTCTTTGCATAGTATACAATTCTTATATTTTGTACATATTATGTAATGGCCAAAGTTATTAAATTATAACTAATGTAGGCATAGGTTAGGATAACCAACCAAATTTAGTGTTTTTTTATTGCGTTTATAGAAACATCTGAGCGTTTGAGGGCAGAATCACATGTTTTTAAGCGCGTACTTATATTTTGTTGAAACATTTTATTACATCTATAAATTTAATTAAAACAGTTTTACTTTATTATACTATATGATTCACAATGTATGTATTAATCTATTTTTATTTTATTATAACAAGACTGACCAAAGTTGTTTGTTGTTTTTTTAAAATAGTAAAATTCTTCTCAAATATTTGTAATTGTATCTAACCAATAATCTAAAAATTATTATGTATAATATATTTGCAGTGTTATATAATTATTTCAATTAAAATTTTCTTTGGATGTAACATCATTTAATTACATAAAACGTTACAAAAAATAACTATTATACAAATTGTGTTTTGTGTTTCTCAATTATGCTCAGGGAGCAGAACAACAGTAATGGCATAAATTTTCCTTTTTCTATATTAAAATATTATTAATTAAGCTATTATACTTAATTATGTGAAGAGTGTAAATGGTTCAACGTGAATGTGCAGAAGTATTGATTTTTAGATTTCAAATTGAGAGATAGAACAGCTATATTTTTACTTCAATCTTACGTCGTGCTGGAACGGAAATCGTGTGCAAAACAGTGATCGATCACAGGTTCTCCATCAAAGGCAAAATTTACAAGTTGCAGTTACATTGGAGTTTACATCGGGTTTATATTTAAAGTATTAAAAGTTAATTATCAACTGGTTGAGCTCAGATAACATTGCTTTCAATAATTACAATATTTTTATAATTATGAATATACATAGGAAAAAGTTTATTATTCTCTATGTATACGAGTTTTATTTTTGATCATCATATAAATTATATGTTTTAAAAGCTAAACAGTAACTTTTTTAAGATAATGACTTCTTCTAAAACATAGTAAACGTCCTTTGAATGTATAAATCAGAGAATAAAAATATAAAAAATCCTGGATAATAACATTTAACTCCACTATAAATGGACTCTGCATTGTGTCTTAATACAAATACCTACATTTTTCATTTCCTTTTATATAATCTATTCTTTTTCTAAATTAACTTTAAAAATGAAGTTGGATTGTTAAATATGGAAAAATAGTCTCAATACGACTTGCATTGTTCTGATGTATGTTCTATACTTAACATTTAGTAAAGCTAACAGTGACATATTCAGAGTGAATTTTCAGAATTTGTGAAACAAATTATTTTACTGTAATATAAAACTTAATATGAGTTTAAATTTTCAGTAAATTACTATTGATTATAACATAATTTATTACCCTAGAATGCGTTGTTTTTATAACAGTAGAATATCTACGCACAATTTATAATTTCGTTCTTAAGCACGTAAGGATCTTAAGTACAATCTACACTTTTATAGGAAACGGTGATACCAGTACATATATCATTATAACATTTTGTATTATTTTGTCTATATTATATACAAACTGGAAACAATATGTTTGATAAATTTAAATTCAAATATTGTTGTTTTAAATATTTTCCAATTACTAATTAAGAGTAAAACTTGGTAGACTAATACATATCTATCTAAATTGCAATCTTTGTCGTTTCTGTGTTCATGGCTTCATATACACATAAACATTATAACGATATTGTTTGTAACATATGACGGCTTCTTAAGCAGAAAAAAATGGAACTGAAATTTCAAATTAAAATCAGTAGTAAAAAAACATTTAATTATATAAATAATGGTTGCTACCTTCAAATCATTAATAAATGCTGCTATTATATTTGTAATCAGAATTATAATATACTTGATTTTATCTATTGATCTATGGCTAAAAACACATAAAGTATGGTTTTATTTTGAAAATGCACGCTTCAATGAAACGTTAGGGAAGCATTAATTTTTCCGATTTCTATTGTGATGGAAACTTTATACCTTATGACAAGTTTATTGTGGTGACGACTGCTACAAGACTCTGCAGGTTAGTAAATCCTCTTTACGTAACGTCGTTAGGGCTAATTAAACATGCCTGGAGACGGTGTGCAGTGTCAACTTCCATTAGTCTAGATTACGTCTAAATTTTCATTTAATGACTAAATTATCTCTTACTTCAAAACAAGTACACACTTTAAGTTTGTCTAAACATTCTTTATTACAATTCACAGTTCATGAAGTAGTTTGAATTTGAAGTATAGGATTATTATTTATCTAATCGTCACTTAAACAGTGTTTTATCACCCTACTATATTAAGCTGTGTAAAATATGTACATAGTATTGCAATATATTGTCAAAATTAACGACAATATTTAGCAAATAGTTGATATGACTAATTATTTTCAACTAAAATCCTGGATGAAACGATAATAAGAATTAGATTTTATATAACTGACAAGAACATTCATTTCTATTTGAACAGGAAGCATAGCTAAATGTCTTAATTTACCATCAATTCAGCGGAAAAACAGAAGCTTGTAAATAAAACTCTACAAATGGTATTAACAATTAGGACAGTTTTGCAATAGAAATAAGTAATTGCACTGAATATAAAAAGTAAATTTAAAAAAAGTTAAACTTTCCAAACATATAAAATTTATACTTATTGGTAAATTGCTGTTTTTTACAAAATTGGTCTTTAATAAAAATTAAAATATCAGTATACAGTGTTCTTTAAAATCGGTTATTTCAAACTAAATATTTACATAACCAACTCTTTTTCAGGAAGGTATAGTTATCGCCGAAACTTCAAGAAGTGACAAGTATTATTATAGAAAGTGATTTTCACCTAAAAAATTTAACTTCATGTAAAGTTTGAAGTATATACTAGATCACTTCATACAAACAGATAAACAGAAAGAAGTTATAAAGGATATTATTCAGCCCCTCCAGTTGTACACTTTGATGAAGCTGAACCTATTACATGTACCAACATGAATCGGTTACTGGCTATGTCAAGTTTGTTTTGGTACTTAAGTTAAAGAAAACCTGTCATTTCATTAATCCCAATTGACTTCTACAAGTTATTATAAATTACCATAGTTTACAATGTGACGTTAATTGATCACTTCTGCCTAATACAGGCATAAACCTTGAACGCTATTACAAATACATGGATTAAAATGCATGCTTCATGAACGGTTACTTCTAACCTCCTGTTCTTTGAATACTATACATTTTAAGTTGCCATTTAAAACCCTATTATGAATGAAATATTTTGCACAGTGTAAAATAAAATATTTAATATAATATGAAAATAATATTAAATTACAACTTATACTGATTAATAAATAAATATAAAACATAAAATCTGTCTTTAATACATAGTTTGATATGAATTAGATAAGCCACCTAATCACTAGAAACCAAGGGAAATGACGACCTGTTATATGTGTATTGGGTTACAGGATATTGATTGGTTAATTTCCTCAGAGTGACATAAGTTCTGAGCAGCAGTAAACTAATACAATGAGGCGTTAAACTTACTGAATTGCCTTGATGTAATGAAATGTTGTATAACTCCGAATCCCTTACCACTGCTCATGTCATCTAAGTAATCAATTATGTTTAAGTAATAGCGATCTTTTAACTAAATGGTACAGTAGCTTCACATCTATTACGTTATTGAATCTGTAAAAAAATTAGTTTGTTCTACCGTTTTAAAAAACTACACTGCTTATTACTTTCTTTAATACAAACACACTATTCTCTGATAACTTTAAGTTTGTTACTCAAGGCTGCTTAATCTTCCATAATTCCATCATAAAGTGTGAAGTAATTAATAATAAACAGTATGCATATTTTTACTAATAGTATTTTTTATTTAAAAATTGCTATTCATATTAAAAATACAAAGATTTACACCAAACTATTATGAAAATAGAAACTTTATTCTATAATTTTATTCCTATATTTCTATAATCAGGTCTCGATACCATATTACAAGTAAAATTATTCCATGAAAATGGCACAAACGTATATAGTAAGTATATTTAATTAACTAGTGATGGAATAGTGTACATTATCAATAACATAATACAACGGAGAATAATTATTAATACACTTGTAATTTGTACGAAGTGATAACTTTTATTTCGTAGATTATTTTCCGGAATGAATAGTAAAGTTAATTTCTATCACTGTTCTTTACTTTAGGAACCTTAACCAACAAAGTACTAACTGCTAAACACATTAACCCACCAAACCGAGCCAATATGACTTGGAAAGTTTGAAACTTCTACAGTTAGACTTCTCTTACCATCTAGCAATACTTTTAACGATTATTGTATTTACAGTACATTTATTAATCAATAAAATGTAATATAGTAAAAATTATTTACTTAATGCAAAAATAATAACTGTACATTCAGTGTATATAAATAGTTCTAATTTATTAATAAAAATACTTCTCTGTAAATATACATTAATTGAAATTTAAAATTGTAATTTCATACTTATTAGGGGCATCCATAAAAAACTAAAGAAAACAAGCCTTACTAAGTCAGAAAGCAGTGATTCTTGCAATATTTAACCTTGCACATTAAACATTAAATTATCTTTTGTTTTACATATAGCACAACATTATATTTTTCACTTTGTGTGTGTAATATTAAAATAAATTATTATTAGTAATCTAAAATAATAGATTACTCTTCAATTACCTATTTATTTTAATGTAGTTTTCTGCATATTAGCATCATCTAAACAGTAGCTTTATCTAAAATACGAGGGCTAACCAGAAAGTAACAGAATCTTTAACATAAAAAATTAACTAAATGAAATAGGAACATTTTATTCTATACATTTAAAATATGTTACCCTCCTAGGCTTATTATCTAACGTAATCCCCTTTAAATTGAGACATTTATCATAACGTTACACAAGTTTTCGATTCCAGCTTTGTCGATATCTGCCACCTGAGATCTTAACCACTGATTAACGCCTTCGTAAAGTTAAGCGTTAGTATCGAAGCGCTGTGTTACGAGCCAGGTCTTCATCGCTGGAAAGTTGTGGTACTCCCTTGGTGCCAGATCTAGGCTAAAAGGCAAATGATGAAACACTTTCCAATCAAACTCATCCAAGACTTTGTCGTGTTCAATTGGCAGTATGCAGCATTGTCGTGGAAAAAAAAAATTGAACTGAATTTTATAATACGCTTGTTTTGTATCGCTCGCGCTAGCTTCTTAAATGGTTCACAGTATCTTCATGAGTTGATTGTTGATCCAACTAAAATAAACCGTGTTAGCAAAAAAAAAAAAAAAAAAAAAAAACACACAAAACATAAAACAAGAAAGATAAAGAACAGTTGCTATAATATTGCTCGCTCACAGAGTTTGGAGATCTTCTTAGTATTTTTAGAGGAAGTGTGTGTGCACGAATTTCATAAACTACATTTTAGTTCCACAATTGACATTGTTTATCCATGTTTCATCACCAGTAAAAACACGATTGTAAAGTTCGTCACTATGTTTATTGCATTCATCAAGGAACTATGCAGCCTTAGTTTGAAATATCGTGTTCAATAACATTTTTCAAACACATTGGAATAATTACGCCGTTTCACACAATTGCCATTTAAGAAAACCCTATACCCAACCATAACGTAGCCCTATTAACATTTTTTTTTAAGATTTAAAAACCAGGATTCACAATTGGTTAAGAACTTTTTTTAAATCTACCTTAAACAACTTTAAAAAATAAATATTAAATTTCAGGTTATAATATTTTTCACTATTTTAATAAAGAACCTTAAAAAGTTTATTCGTAAAAATCCACTACATTGTTGTATGTACTTGCAATGCATGGATTTAACTTGTTTTTACGTTTGGTGCTGTAACTAACTTATTTGTTATTCAACCTTTTTGAAAAAAAATTGTTGAATTGGTAATAAAATATGCTAAAAATGTTATCCTGGTGAATTTGTTGTCAAAAGTAGCCGTTTCAAAGCTAACACAATTTGAAAATTTTGAACGGCCGCGATTTTGAAATGCAATGAGATATTTGTTTTATTTTTTTCACTGAAAAGGACCAACACTAGGTTAACATAACTGTTAAGTTTGAATTCTGTATCTTAAGTGGTTTTTTGAGTAGTAACTTTTTTCCAAAAAACACATACGGACAGACAGCCGCTAAACGAAGTGAAATAGGGCACCTGTTATATTGCATTATTTGTTAGTTTTGGCCTGCTGAACAATGTGGCAAAGTTTGTTCGAATGGTTGCTGGACACCCTGTATATACAGTTATCTTAACATCACTTCATTCTCCATTTTAAAAATGAATACAATTTTGTATAGTCATAATGCATGTAAAGTCAGTAAATTTATTATATTTTAGTACATTTTCCCCAAAATTTAATACTTTAAACTTATATTAAACTTATATCAATAAGTCGAAAAACATACTTGATTTAACTCATCAAGTGAAAAAAATTCTACTAAAGTTCAAGGTTGAAATTGTAGAAAAATACTTATTTGATAAATAAATGAAGATAGATAAACAGTTCACATGCTGTAAACATTGTGAGAAACTGGCAAATTAGTACAGTCTTTATGATCTTATGTACCTAGAAAACACCAGGAACAAAGCTGCATGGCGTCGTACCAGCAATGTTTGCTCTATTGTTATTTTCTGATGCGACCGAGTTAACGAGTAAGACTGCTGTTGTAATAGATTCTATGCGCTCTTTATTATTAGTAAATTAGTTCTTTTCTTCTTTTGTAACGTAACAAAACACATTATAATTTAAAAAACCTTTTAAAACTACACTTCACTGGTCTGTAAATTTACGAAAAATCCTATATTTTCCTCTTAAGTTGCATTACAACAAACAAATATTATAATTTAAAAACATTTTTAATTTGAATTAACTGTTATGTGTAAACATAGTCTTATGAAAGTAAAAAGACATATTTATTTAAAGTAACCACTATTTGCAAAACTGTTTACATTCGTATTCTTGAAGTTTTTATGGTAAAATCCCTTGTAAAAAAAAAACATTTTCTGCAGACGCTGATTAGCATAAAGTAAGAGAATATCAAAATAAAAATATTCCAATCTTAAATAAAACACCATTTAATGTTTATTTCAGCTAATGTTGATTATTTAGTTCTTGGTTAGTATTAAAATATTGATATATTACAGGAAAAGACAAAAATACTGTTTAACTTTATTTATAAAATTCAAGTCATTTTCAAAATCTAGTTTAGTTATCGTTTGACAGAAGTAGGCTTTTATGTCCATTTTACGTATGTTTATATATATATATATATATATATATATATATATATATATATAGATTCTTGACAAAGAAATAAGTAATAATTAATAATAAAACACAATATGCAAAGACATCAGTAGTAACAGTCGCTGTAAATATAGATTTTTGATAGATTTTCTTGATCGTTGCATTATTTGAAACTCAAAATTGGTGTGTGCGAAATATGTTTACACCAGAACTGCTTATTCACGTGCAATGCGTACGAAACTACTAGTTTTAGAAATACATATAAACAGCACAATGTGTTGCTAAGCGGTAGTATGAAGAGCGGCTGCACTGACTCGGTAAATGTAATTCGTATAATATAAATACAATTTGAGAAAGATTTTTAAAATAAATTAAAACATTTTTAACTTTTTATAGATTTTTTCAACATTTATTAAATAATTTTAACCAACAATAACAGATGTTATGTATATATATAAATTTCATAACATACATACATATATACATACATACATATATATAAAATACACAATTATTAATGTAGGCAAAAATAACTTTTAGTAACCCCTTTATATACAATAATATAAATAGGTATTCACTGCTTGACCAGCATTGCAACGCAGATACCAAGTGGAAAGCTTACATCTTATTTTAAATACATATTAAAATAGTAGTGGATTTAAAACATGAAATTCATTTTAACACTCTATGAATGTTATAAAACTAGCCACAATAAACAATGCTGTGAAATTGCTTTAATGAACTTACTAATAAATTATGGGTTCTTTTATAGTTTTTTGTCATGTTAAAAATTCTATGTTGGCAAAAAGATAAATAAACACTAATATGACTCAACAGTACATTATTCCCCTGCCACAGACCAGCAAACAACAAGAATTCCAAAAAGAAAATATTTATAATTAATTATTTTGGAATGTTGCATGAATTTAATAAAGCATGCTTACTTATACTGGAAGCATAGTGGAAGTGAGGAGGAGTTCTTACTAGGCCGTAATTGTTTCTCAGTTCTAAATATAAAAGTACAATTACTTCATAGGGAAACTCGACTATACAACTGGAAATGTAAACTGTGACTGTAATTAAACGGGTTTTCCACTTAAAAAGATTTCCATGATCTGGGAATTTTGTATTTTCTTGATCCGGGTAACAATGTAAACTCAGCTGTGAAGTTAGAAATTTAGAAATATATTTCCTGTGACCTGAAATCTTCCTACACGTGCAAAACATTATTTTATAATAGTCAGGATAAACTCAAATCATATTAACCTTGAATACTTAAATAATATCCACCTGGTTTAGATTACTTACGTTTGGGAAAATAATACAGGACTCCATCATATTGCTTTTACTAAATAGTATACCAATTTGGTCTTAGAAGGATAAAATTGTTTTATTTGAAATCATTAAAAATATTTAATAGAATCAAGTACTCGTTGTTTCTATTATGAAATATTTCTATTGACAAACAAATTTAAAATCATATTTATAATGGGAATATGTGTTAAACCTCAAGTTTAGAAATCATTGCTATACACACAATCTCAGACTACGATGAGACAAAACTCAAGTAACAAGGCGTTATGTAGTTTTACCGTCAGTCAGATAGAGTGCCACTGAACCTTTACATTGCAATTTGCAGGAACCTGTTGTGCTGTGGGTGTGAGTTAATGGCTCAGTGATTTCTACTCCCAAGGTTCGTCACCAAATCTGCCTCTGTGATGCAAATATCTGCACCTTAATGCTCAGCTAGTTCGCTGATGTGCACATACGTAAAATACGAGTACATTGCTTGAAAATTGTAATCCATTTATAAAATATTTTATCTATATTGATTCCCCACTAATTTCATTACCACAAAGAAAGAGGAAATAACTTTTCCTGTGGCTTTATAATATTATATGAAAATAAAACGACCAAGTTCAGTATTAAATATCTTTATCGCTGGATCAAGGGACACAGTTTGAAAAGGTATCTAAGAAAATAATTTTAAATTTTATCAAAAAATGTGAAAAACACAATGGTTGTACATATTTGGTATAACATTTTGTTTTAGAAATATAATAATTTTACGAGGGGCGAATTTAAATTTTCAGTTTGGTTGAAAAAGACAGAAAACCAGTACCTAGTTTAAATATTTCTTCGGAAAGTGAATTCCCGTCTTTACAAGTCCAAGCATAGAAATAAATTGTTATGTTACGTCTTTTTGCAACTCTACGTAATAGTTAGTTCGTGACTATACCTTTAAATTCACACACACACACACACACACACACACACACACACACACACACACACACACACACACACACACACACACACACACACACACACACACACACACACACACACACACACACACACACACACACACAGACACACAGACACAGACAGACAGACACACACACACACACACAGTGTGAAAAAGAAAGCATGAAATGAAAAAAGTCAATGTTAACAATGTAATTTTGCCTGTTCATGAAAATGAGATTCTTATTAGCAATTATTTTAACAATTATTTTGTAAATATAGTGAATGATTTAAGATATGAGTCTTTTGGGTGTGACATGTTTATTGAGAGTCATTTAGATAGTGTTGTTTACTTTGATAAGTTCACCATAGGTATTAACGATGTGCTTAGGATAGTCTCCAGTATGAAAAATACAAAAAGTTCTGGTCTCGATGGTATAAATATTTTATCAATAAAGAATAATATTGATACATTAGCACCAGTCCTTACAACCATTTATGAAAAATCATTGAAACAGGGTGTCTTTCCCACAAGCTTCAAGGACGCAGTTGTGGTGCCTGTTTTTAAGTCGGGTGATGATATGCTCGTCTCCTCATATCGGCCAATCTCCCTTATAAACACTATTGCTAAAATATTTGAGGTATTTATTAAGGAGGAGCTTTTAAAATATTTTTGAAACAAAAGCATTTTTTCACCACAGCAATATGGGTTTTTGCCAAATCGTGGTACTGATTTGGCAATTGAAGAACATACATGTGAAATAGCATCACTAGTTGATCGCAGTAGGTGTACTTTAGCTGTATATTTGGATTTTAAGAAAGCGTTTGACGTTGTAGATATTGATATATTATTAGACAAAATTAAGGGATATGGAATAGGTGGCCTTGCATATAAATTACTAGAATCCTTTTGCAAAAACAGAAGACAAACAGTCAAAATAAACAATACATATAGTGAGTTATTGCACATTAGGTACGGTGTTGCTCAAGGTGGGGTGGCAGGTCCGTTAATGTTTTTTGATCTATATCAATGATTTTATTGAGTATTCCATTGAATTCGTCCATATTTGCCTATGCAGACGACACTGCTATTGTGTGTTCAGCTGTGAACCGATATGCCCTTAAAGCTAAAATAAATAGAGATCTAGAGGTTATTTCAAATTGGTTAATATTAAACAGGCTTTTGATAAATAATTCAAAGTCTAAATGTATTTTGTTCACTGGTTCTTCATGCGATGTAGATAATCTCACGTTAGAATTTCAATTGGTCTGTCACAATCATCAATGCTTATATGAATGTACATGTGAAAATATTGGTTTTGTTGACTCAGTTAAGTATTTAGGCGTTTTTATTGATAGTAAGTTAAAGTGGAATAAACATGTGGAGTACTTAGAATCAAAACTCAAAAAAATCAATTATGCTTTATATTATATAAGGAACTTTTTAAGGAAGGAGCATTTAAATTCCCTTTACAGATCTTGGTTCGAAAGTACAGCTCGTTATGGCATCATTCATTATGGGGGGACTTACCCTACAGTATTAAAATCAATTGTAATGATACAAAGGTTTGCAATAAGAACTATACATTTTATTAAAAAAATCAGAGAGTATGTCTTATTTATTTTCGAAGAATGATTATCTTACAATTGATCAGTTGTATTTGTTGACTGGTTTGTTGCATACATATAAGTTTTTTGGCAAATATAGCTTGAAACAATTTAATGCTCCTACGCGAACTTCGCAATTTATTACTATTTCAACGCCGAATTTCAGAAAAGAATTTTGTAGAAGACAGTTTTGTTTTGTTGGAAAAGAAAATTTCAATAAGATTATTGTACACTTTGGTAACGAAATTTTAAATGAGGGGAAACCTCGTTTTAAAATGAAAGTTAAGAGCGCAATTCTCAAAAACGAAATTAATATATAGTAATGGTATTAGTCTGCATCTCAGAAGCATAGCTTATATATTTTGTGTATTGACAAAATATCATAATTAGTAAATCGTTTTAAACTTTGTTCGTATTAAAAATATATTTATTGAATTGTTAATTATATATGGTTTATTGTTGATATTTCTGTTAGAATTTATTGTATATTGTTGTTGATCTGTTAGTTGTTTTCTGTATATTATTGTTGGTTTGTATTTGTTTATTTATTGCAGATGTTTTTGTTAGATGTAGCTTTAAAAAATTTTATTTTTGATTTTTAATAGTAGTTTATTTATTTATTGTTGTTATTTTTTGTGAAAATTGGTAGTTAAATAATTTGGCACGGAATTTACTGTTCAGATGCGTGTTCTGTTAAATATAGAAAATGCATGTTGTTACTTGAAGTTAATAGTGTTGATATAATGATGAACTAATAATTATTACAAGACTGGCTGACAACTAATAAAGTATGCTGTAATTAATTTTGTTTCGTATGTTAATAGTGTTTCCGCACGAGCTCTGTGAGCTCTTGGAATGTTTAAAAGTATTGTGAACTTTCTTGAAATAAAGCATTTGTCTACTGTCTACTGTCTACAGTATAGTATATAAAGTATATATTAAACATGGCAACTGCTATAACCCATTTATTATATTTTTGGTTGTGACACATTGACCAACGCCAAGATAGCATAGCTACAGGTTGTACAAAATGATAAACAAGTTTTCAAGATTGCGTTTTTTATTGTTGACATTATAGTTGCATAGTACAATATAAATATAAAGGCATATGGTTTCATATTTAACCGTAATTACAGTGGCATTTTTCATAAAATAATTATTTCACTTAGAATTATAGTTCTGAGTTATATACATTATATATGTGCTTCAATTTAATGCGAAAATACGTTGTAGCCTTCACGCTCTGGTCATTATTTAGCTTATTAACAGATTGATCTGTCTTTGCGTGTCCCTCTACATTGTAATTCACTCTTACAACTGTGCTTAAATAAAATAAAAATTCCTACAGCTCAGCATGTCGGTCAGGGGATTAAATGTAAAAGTTGGCACGTTGACGATCGGGTGCTTGTTACTTATTCATAGTCATCACTCTCTCGGCATTATTCTGCTTGGTTACAGATTGATCTGTCCTCGCGTGTCCCTTTAACCAGTCGTTTACTCTTACAACTGGGGTGACACAAAACAAAACCTCTAACAGCTCAGCATATTCGTGTGGGGATTTCATGTATAAGATGGCACGTTGACGATCTGCTGCTTGTTACTTCTTCATAGGCTTCATGCTCTCGGCATCATTCTGCTTAGTAACAGATTGATCTGTCCCTCTACCTTGTAATTTACTCTTCTAACTAGGCTGAGATAAAACTAACCTCCTTACAGCTGAACATATCAGTTAAGGTATTAAACCACACGACATACACGCAACAACACCACACGCAAGGTGTTTTTGTTTCGATGGTATGGTGGTATTGGCACGTTGACGGTCATATGCTTGTTACATAAAAAAAAAAAAATTACCGCAAAGAAATAAAAAATGCCAAAGCAAGAGATGTTGAAAATCAACTACAACAGTCCAACAATATTTCAAAGAGTGCTTGGAACATTATAAAAAAGAACACAAATTCAAAAATGATTCAAAATTCACCATTCCAAAACTCAAATCTGAAATTGGACTGATTCATGATCATTTCGAAGTGGCAAGCAATTTCAACAATTTCTTTTCAACTGTGGCTGCATCAGACATTTTGTTAAATATCGGCAACCAAAGTCAAGAGCCAATGGCGGGACCGGTTTCGTCCATGGTCCTTTTTCCTGTGTCCGAGGGAGAGGTGGCTCGTGTCATACAGGATCTCAGACCGAAAAAATCTAGTGACATCAATGGTACGTCTATGTGGTTAATCAAAAAGTGCTTCAAGCATATTTTGACACCGCTCACAAAATTGATCAATCTATCTTTTGCACAAGGCATTTTTCCGTCTGCACTGAAGACAGCAAAAGTGATTCCAATTTTCAAAAAGGACGATCCTTGCATATCCAGCAACTATCGTCCGATTTCAATTCTTCCCACCTTCAGCAAAATTTTCGAAAAAACATTTCTCAAACAACTTGAAAAGTTCCTCAATCATTTTGAAATCATCTGTCCTGAACAGTTTGGGTTCAGGAAAAACAAGTCAACCATTGATGCTGTGACGGATCTCATCAACAACGTTGTCGATGGCCTGGAGAGGAGAGAACATGTGCTCAGCATATTTCTCGACCTCTCCAAAGCTTTTGACTGTGTGCATCATGCGACACTGTTGCGCCAGTTGTGGACAAGTGGTATTCGGGGTCTGCCGCACCGTTGGCTCTCGTCTTACCTCGCGGACAGAGAGCAGTGCGTGCAGATTGCGAATGCTCTGTCAGACAAAGTAAAAATGCCCTATGGTGTCCCTCAAGGATCAATATTAGGGCCAGTCCTTTTCATATTATACGTCAACAGACTGAATTCTTCAATCCAGAATGGAAAAGTGGTTCAGTATGCTGACGACACGACTCTCTGCATCAGATCAAAATCAAAAACAAGATCTCGAGGTGAAATCATTCATTGAGGTGAATTCATGCATTGAACATTTCTCAAAACTCAATTTGAAAACAAACAGTTCGAAATCAAATGTGATGAATTTTTGCCTTCGGCAACAAGAACATGGGCAACGACCCGCAGTGATGGTGGATGACGTACTCTTGGAAGAAGCAGAATCCATCAAATTCCTTGGAATGTACCTTGATCGAGGACTGACATGGGATGATCACATTGATAGAGTCTGCTCAAAGGTTGCTTCAGGCATTTATGTTTTACGCAACCTTTCAAAATTTTGTTCCATGGATGTATTGAAAACGGCTTATTTTGGTCTCATACATCCACATTTATCTTACGGCCTTAGGCTGTGGGGAAGTTGTTCTAAATACAAATTCGAAAGAGTATTTAGAACACAAAAGAAAGCCATCAGAATTCTTTCAAAACTGAATCCTAGAGAGTCGTGTAAAGGAATCCTTCAGGGAGCTTGGATTGCTGACTTTTACCCTGTCTCTATATTCTCGAGGTCGCCCTGTATTGTCGACTAAAATGCCAGTTGGTGCAGGGCAGGGACGTCCATCACTATGAAAACAAGAGGCAGGGACAACTTTCGAACCGAGCAACACAGGACAACAGCATTCGGACATTTGCCATCCCAGGTTGGTGTCACAATCATCAACAGGCTCCTGAGGAAATTAAACATCTCGAAGAGCCCAAAACATTCAAATCTCGACTAAAACGCCTCTTGGTGTTAAAGGCATTTTACTCCGTTGAAGAGTTCATGATGGGCCGCTGGGATGAAAATCCTTGAAATTATCAAACAAACAATTTCCCAGTCCTGATGTCCCAGTTACCATGAAATTCCAAATACTTGTTAACTGCCTTGTTTATTGACTCTCACATTTAAGTATTGTGTGTTTAATACCTCAAATGTTGACGCATGCAATGCAATTGTGAAATTGTTGATTTTTTGATGCAATAAAGAATATTATTATTATTATTATTATTATTACATTGTCGTAGGTTTCATGCTATCAGAATTATTATGTTTGGTTGGACATTAATGTTTTCATGACGA